>NW_027173056.1:0-389 GCF_018151085.1 Drosophila tropicalis | reverse complement strand
AGTTAGTCAGAATCGTCTCTCTTCTAACTGGCGGCGGATCTCTATTTCTAGCCTCGTTAGCCAAGAGGTCCTAATGGAAGGTTATATGAACAGCACCAAGGCGGCATCTTTGGGCCTGTCGCCGCGCGCCATAGTCCTGGTGCTGTGTTCGGTACGACGATCACTGCAGTCCGGCTAAGGATGACATCGCGCGGGCGAGATAGAAGACCGCTCCCCTGCTCCATTGGCGGGGCCGCCGACGCGTTGGCCATAAGCCGAGTTATAGCTGACGTGGCCTTCATGGCTTTATCTGCGGTATACCACAAATTGGGCTTTGAATGTTGCTATGGTGTATCATGACTCCAAGGTATTTAATGGCAGGCTTTGATGTTATAGAGCATCCGGCGACT
>NW_027173055.1:0-7357 GCF_018151085.1 Drosophila tropicalis | reverse complement strand
AAATGAAAGGCATAATAATTAACTTGTTCCCTGTATTGAGAAATCTTATATCACGCAAGTCAGGATATGCTTTAAGAGTAAATTTTGATTATATAATGGACACATTCCAAAACATTAACATTAACTGCTTAGCTTTATGTAGCAACGTAATACTTACGGATCTCAAGCTATAATATACAGACTGTTTTTCTTAGATTCAGGTTACTCGCTGGACCGTTGACAAAATGAAAACCAGTCAGCATTTTTAGGCCATGCAACTAACCCGAAATCCGTTAGAAAGAAGATAACAACTTTTGGTAAAAATTGTCCTTTTCCAATGCTAATTGATACAAATGCTTTATTTTATTTATAGTCCAATTATTTGATACTTTTTTAGATATACTCAAAATAATATATCACTGGTTCAACATTCAAGTCCGCTTAAAACCCATTCCATTAGTTTGCCAATTAAATTACTTAAGCATTTCTTTAGTTTCGCTCTAAATTGCAGTACTTTTCAATGCTCATCCTACTTATATTTCAACTATCGCTACGTCTCATCTCACTTAGTTCTACTGCTTTGCCTACTTAGTAAAGAATTTGCATTTCTCTAGATTCCACCGCACCTCCCACGCCCAAAGGCATAGACAATGATGACGGCGACGTCATGGACCATTAACATTTCTTCTTTTCTTTCCTCAGAGCAGTGCATTTGAAATGTGTTTATTGGAAGGATGAGAGGAGCTGCAAGTTAGAAATGTTTTAGCTCTCCTTTAACATTCAATCGCTTGAATTGTTATCCTTGGGGTGTGCTTTGCCACCAAGTCTCCCAGCCATCTGTATGAAAATGCATAATTTAATTTTTATTAAATTCTTCAGTGTAATGCGTTTTATTTGGTTTTAATTCTCTCCATTCTCCGTCTTATTCTTTTTACAATTCTTCTTTAGTTTTTCTCATTATTTTATTATCATACTGCATTTCCATTTTCCATTTGTTTTTCTCTTTTTGTTGTTGTTGTTGTTTTGTTATTCTGTACTTAGAATTTATGAATTACAACTAAGTTAGATGCCGTATTCTTCCATTTCTTTCAATCTCTATCCCACATTTTGTTAGTAATACTCTGTGTTTGTTTCTTCGTTTTTTCAAATGGTTTATTGCCGTTTTAATAGCATTTTGTTTGTATTCATATTAATATTCATATTCATATTAAATGTATTCATAAATGGTATATTTCTTGCATTTACCTAAGGACTAACTTATTCTAAAACTTTTCTTTAATATTATACAGCTAAAAGTATTTATATGTTTTGTTTTTCTTTCTTGTTGTAATTTGTTGTTTTTGTTGTTGTTGTTGTGATACAATATTTAAAATTACTTTAGTTAAACAGTTTTCCTTTTGCTATGCTAAAATGTTTTTGTTTTCATTATTTCTGCTATTTTTTAATGCCTTTTGGTGTGGGTGCATATGTTTTTTAGTTTTTGGTTTGTTTTATTTTTTATGTTTTTGTTTTTTTTTATTTCTTTTTTTTTTGTTTTCTGCCAACAAACTCACTTGGTGAAATTAAAACATAAACATTTTAATTCTTAATTAAGTTGTTTGTGTTGGGTTTTTGTTTTTCTCGGTTTTTGATTTTTACAACTAATGATTTCTTTATGCAATTTACATATATACCATAGAGTGCTTAAATGATTGCTTCTGCCTATGCAGTAACTCAGTTTTTTCCATCTATTGCTAATTGTTGATTTCTCTTACATACTTCTAGCTTGCTTTTCACCTTCTTTCAAGTTTTTCAATTGCTTATATTTACATGAAAACAGTTTTTCTCTACATCTGCACGAGATCCTCCTCTCCACACATTTTACATGAACTTAAAACATATTGTTCTTACATTAGTGCTAGTATCTAGTTTAATTAATACTCTAAATCTATGTTATTTGCCATATCTACTTGTTGTTGTATGTTAGCCGGAAACTCTTGTTCTCGAATGTCCGTTGTTACTTTCATTCACTTTTATAACATTAAAATCAAAAATTTACTCAAGTCTTTGTTGTAAATTATTTAAATGCAAATAGTAAAGAAACAAAAGACAAAACCCCAACCGTTCGAAAGTGGAGCGCATAACTAGGAGGGGGAATGCCCAGCCACTCGCAATATTTGGGCGGAACTCTTTACTAGCCCTTGGCAAGTGAGAGAGTCAACCTAGTAGGAGAAGGCCACTTGAACTAGGCCAGATCTGGGAGGAGTTCTTTGTGTCAGCGAGCAGGTGTCGTAATGGCGAAAACACATGCCACTTGAATCCTAAAGAGCAGCATCACTGGCCCATAGGCGTGGCGGGAAGAGGCGGGGGCGTTGACACTGAGAATGAGGTTTGGGGCCGGGTCGAGTCAATTGTCAACTAACAACGCCGCCGAGAGCAACTCAATCGGCGAACAAACAAACAGAAAAAAAAATATACTTAGCAAAACCCACACACACACACACACAGCATACACACAAGTACAAATAGGCCCAAGATTTCCTTTTTTGCCTTACAGCTTTCTTCTAGAAAAAAAAAGACTTTTTTTTTTCTTTTCTTTTTGTTTCTTGCCTTTTTTATGGTCTGCGCCCAAGCAAAGACGCTGAAAAGTTTATATTAAATGAAAAACTTTTTCAATTACATCAACGGAAATAAAATGCTGCCAGCTTGCCACTTGAGGCACGCATTCTAGGAGGCTCGAGAAGGAAAAAAAATGTGAAACACTGCTAGAAAATGAAAGGGGCAAGGCATAAGAAGAGATGGGGGGTGCGAGAACCCACAGTGGGGAAGAGACCAGAAACAACAAACAGGAGAAAAGAGCCTTTTGTTTAGCGACGCGTCTTTGTTTTTTGGCTTTTATTAGGTTAGGCCCCCCCAACGACTGGCCGATGACGACGACGACGACGACAACAACGGCGGCTACGACTATTGTTTTTCACTCTTCTACTCTTTCCCACAAAACAGCGTACAAAGTGTACAATTGTTTTCCAATGAAGCTTGAGATTTGTGCCTTGAAATGTTTACTGGGAAACTAGAAACCAGATCACTATTTTGATGAAGTAGCGTTCCAAGTGAAACTAATTTCAGAATTTGTCTAAAGCAAATTGAACTCTCTAATCAGTTAGTGGGCAATTCGGACATACTGCCGCCTGGGAAATGTGCTTAGAGAAGGAAGAAAGGTTACTAAATTGAACAAGAGTATTTTCTATTCGTATATATGAAAATTTCCTGTTTATAAAGTTGTGTGTTCCATCTTGTTGCCCCTTTTTTCTTTTGTTATCTTCCACTTCCACCAATTATTGGGTTTCACTTTGGTCTACCTTTTGTTAGTCTGTTTGTTTGCTTGTTTATTGGAGCAGTGAAACAAAGAAATACTCACTTTAACATACCCACACACATACACACACACACACACGTACGCACACAAACAATAAATGAATCTAAGTCTAGTATGTCATCAGCTGAGCCAATTTACAGAGCCACTGAATCATCTAAGGCAGCATCAACCTGGTCCTGACTATTGTTGTTAGGTCCTTGTCATATATCGCTAGTCTCCTGGCCATCTCCCACATAACCCTCGTCAGGACTATCGGCCAAAGGGCCATTCAGTTGCTTCAGTTTGGAGGAGTCACCATTTGCAGTTGTATGCTGCTCGTCCGTGGTATTAGATGTGGTGGATCCCGCTGTAGCTGTCGCTGCCGCTGCTTCCGCTTCGTCGATTCTAGGCTTGGGTGAAGTGCTGGCTGCTGCCGCCTCTGTTTCATCCAGTTCGGGTATGGTGCTGGAGCCAGTTGATGGAGGTGGAGGTGGAGCTGTCAGCTGGGTGGGTGATTGGCCAGCCGTTGCCTGGGTGGTGGGTGATTGAACAAAGCGCATGGGCTGAGCATGATACCCTGGCAAACAGCTGGGCCACTGATGGAAAGGAGCAGGCAAGGCTTGAAGATCGCTAGTTTTGTAACCTTCTGGTGGAGAGGGGAATTGCTGTTGCAATTGAAGTTGTTGCTGTTGTTGTTGGGGATAGCCCTCGGCGGTGAAGCGGACATTGGGCAACTGATATTTCTCATAGCTCACAGGGGGTGCGGCCCTTTGGATGAACTCCGCTTCAAGACTATAACGTAGACTGGAGTTCGGCGGGATGGCTCCTTGGAATTGCTGATGCTTCTGCAAGCGATTGTGGGGCAGTGTTCGATAAAAATTCGTATTTGGTGGCAGCTGTTGTTGCTGCAACTGCTGTTGGTGCTGCTGTTGCTGCTGTTGTTGTTGCTGCTGCTGCTGAGGCGTCTGCTGTATCAAATGGGCACTGCTATAGTCATAGGCGAAGCCATCTTGACCCAAGAAACACACAGGCTTCAAATGAACATCCACCTGATGAGGGGAGGCAGCACCAGAGGCGGCAGCAAGCGATTTCAGCTGCATACCCCTAGGCAATGTGGTCATGGCCTGAGTGAAACGTCCCATGAGAGGATGATGCGGCTGAGCTGGATGCAGCTGATAGCAGCCTTCGTATTGGCCGCAATCACTCGAGGTCTCATAGACATCTGCTGCATCCAAAGAGACAGCAGTCTTTAGTTTATGCTTGACACTTTCCGCATCATTGACCAGATCTGGATTCTTTTCTTGGTAATTTCGCAATGAGGCCGGGGGCGAGCAATATGCCGAAGCGTTGCCAATTAGTAAAGGTGGGGAACCAGCTCCTCCGTTGCCCATGAGATTTACATTCAATTGTAGTTGTTGTGGTTGATTAGAGGCAGGATTGGGTGTGGCATAGAGCAGAAGATTCTGCTTCATCTGTCCACCGAGTATAATTCCACCACCTGCACCGCCATTAGTGACCTTGGTTGGGGTCAAAGTGTCGGCCAGCAGAAGACCCGCATTGCCATTGAGACTCTCGGAGTTGTCATTTAATATCGAAGCGCACTTCATCATACCCAGACCGGTGTCTTGTGAACTAGTTGTATTGGAATCTGATCCACCTCCAGCTATGCTTGTGACCTGATCACATTTCTTGCCCTGCTTGGCCGGCTCTGAGGTGCGTTTACACTTGACCACAATAGTACAGAGGAGGACCACAAAGATGATGCCGCCACCCGCACTGCTGGCCACAATATAATTCATGTAGTCTCTGGGAAAGGACACCTCATTGACCACTGGAGGTTCCTTAATGATCACCCTTAATGTGTAGTTACTAAATGTGGTTCCAGCTATGTTTTGACCCACACACGAAAAGGTGCCGTTGTCTTCGGCTCCCACATTATAGATGAAGATCTCACTGCGCTTCTGCCCTCACTCACCTCGGTGTAGCTGGACTGAGGACTCACCTCGGGCAGACAGGCCAATTGGGGCCGCTGCAATTGCTTGATCACTTGGCCCTTCAGTCTCGCCGGCTCCATGCACTTGGGCTCCTCGGCCAATGGAATATTATAATTAGTTAGCCATGAATGGACATCCAGCAAACGACAATCACAATTCCAGCGATTGCTGTGCAGGCTAATGCCATGCAGAGACTTGGACCTGGATAAAGCTAATGCGGTTGCCATCCAAACGCAACCACTCTAAGTTATCCATTCCCACAAATGCCTCGTTCTCGATGCGCTCCACCTGACAATTGGACAACTCCAGGGTAGTCAGAAATGACAAGTGGCGAAATGCTGAAGTTTTGAGCTCTCTGATGGGATTACCACTTAACGAGAGACGCATCAGGGAACTGTAGTCCTGAAATGTTTCGCTCGGCACATGCTGCAGAGCATTTTCACTGAGATCAAGTTCCAGAAGATTTGTAAGACCTCGAAAGGCCTTCTCGTGGATGCGTATCAATTGATTGCGCGACAAATGGATCTTTTGCAGATTGAGTAAGTCCATGCGTAGAAATCTCTCCGATTGCAGAACCTGCAAGGAATTGCCACTAAAGTTGAGAACCTGTGTGCCAGGATCCATGCCCTCTGGTATGGTCGATAATTGCTGGCCACCGCACTCGACTGTCTGCTTGCCGCCCTTCCACTTACAAACGCACACCTCTGGGGGGCAGGCCAGGCCAGGGCAGACCAAATATACCAAAGGTAAGAGCACTACAACAAGTTGTTTTAAGCCCAGCATGGTTAAGAATATTCTTTTGCCTTTTAAATGAATCGTTCCTTTTTTTTTTTGTTGTTGTTTTGTTTTGTGAGATAACCTAGACCCTCTTCTTCTGGTGCCTTCGGTCACGTTTGCATGTCAAAATTATAGAATTTTTTTCCTTTTTCAACAACAACTTCCTTTCCTTCGTTTTGGGTTCTTCCGCTGCTACTTATTATTATTATTTTTACGTTGATCGGCCACAGACGAGAGGAGAGGTACTCTTCTTGCTTGTCACGTTCCCTTTAGTCAAGTGTCAGGCCATAAAAATGCCTGTTCCCATGGCCATAAAATGCCCGTTGTGGGCCAGCCATTATTATCAAAGTCCTGCTGCTGCTGCTGCTGTTACTCATCATCATTGTGCTATTGTTGCTGTTGTTGTTGTTTTTTGTCATGGCTGCGCCACATCTCCCACTTCTTGTTCTTTTGTATTAATTTCATAAAAATGCCAAGAGCTTGATTCTTTTCGTTTTTTTTCTTTTTGCTGCGGCTGCTTGACAGTGCCTAGAAGTAGGCAATGCTTTTGTTAATGTCGCCTCTTGCGGCTTAATCCTCTCTGGCAGACATGGCAAAGAAAAAAGGCTTATGTCCTTAATGAAATTATAACATAATGCATTTGATGCCTCAAACGATGCTGATGATGATGATGATGTCGCTATTTCCGATGGACATTTTGTTGTGATATTCAGAGTTTATTCTGCAAATAAAAGAAAGTAAAGAAAATTTAATGATTAGTAGGTATCCCAATACACATACAAATACATACATACATATAGAATAGCTAACTAGGATCATAACTTTTCCCACCACTTGCAAAATCTGAGCTACAATTACAAGCTAAGCACTAAACATTTGACTAAAAAAATAACCGCCTCACATGAATGACCAATAGACAAAACATTTGGCCAAGATTAATGTTTGGTTATTAATGATGTCCCATGCCGAACAGAGAATAGAGCACCAAGAGTAGAAGGAGCCCAGAGTTGAGGTCCATGATGGCAACAAAATCAAGTCAATTTGTTTGCCCATGACTAGAATAAGTATCCACTTACATAAGAATTTGCATGAGAATGGCCAAGTGGATGGTAGGACTAATACAGCTCGTCTTTTGTTTTCGCCTTCGTTTGTTTTATTACACAATTGCCCTTGTTTTTCCTTCCGACCAGACATTGCATTTAGCTTAATTTTCATGTAATTTATTTCGTACTTACCTCAAGTTTCAGTCATGGGCAATATGTTGCATGATTTA
>NW_027173054.1:0-338 GCF_018151085.1 Drosophila tropicalis | reverse complement strand
GGATAGGACTACTATATACTTTATAACTCTGGAACAAAAATTTTTGCAAAAATTGGAGTATCCCCATGAAATTTACCAATATAATAATTTGATATAAAATATGATCCCAAAAATTGACTTCTGATCCGGATAAATCGAGAACACAAGTTACAGTCTATGAAATCGGTTCAATCGCTGCCGGCAGCTCTGCTTGCTGCCTACTGCGTCATCATCAAATCAACAGAGCACATGCATACACACAGACGCAACGCTACATAAACTGCATGTGTATGCGTGCGTTACTTTGCTGGGAATGAGGAAGAAGAAGAGCAAATTGTACATAGTATGAAGAGTAAAAT
>NW_027173053.1:0-230 GCF_018151085.1 Drosophila tropicalis | reverse complement strand
TGTGGCAGACGCCCCTTTCCAGAATAAAAATAAATAAAAATCTTTAAGGTGATAAAATAACAGTGAAGTTCTAGAGCTGCTTAAGCTTCCCTGCTCTTACGACGACGGTCGTGCTTTCTTTTGCATAGCTCCTGAGTTTCGGCCAATATTTATTGTTTTCTCCTCACCTTTTAATTGTGCTTAGTTTGTTTACGCTTTTTTTGCTAGTGTGGCTCGTTTGACACCCTGGT
>NW_027173052.1:0-94031 GCF_018151085.1 Drosophila tropicalis | reverse complement strand
AGCGACGCTCATACACACTCACACGATCGGATGCGGCATTACACATGTGAAAGCGTTTTTTTTTTTCCACACACATATTTCAATATTATTTAAGGATGTGATTTCCTTATTTAAACTTATTTTATTAACAATGTTTCTTTGTGTTAAGAAGACATTTATTTATTTAGTATTATAATGGCCTTAGTGGTAAATTTAGGTATGCGATGTGATCGAGGCGAGAGTACGATTGCGAGTGCTTTTGAATCGACGCTTCTGCTTTCATTTTTCAACGAGTGAGTCCACCAGGTACTACACGATTGCCATGATTATGCCCGCCTTACACTGCATTTCCTACATAAATACTTTGTATGGTCGGATATGCTTCGTTCTATGCGTTGCACACTTCTGACCAAAATTCATATACCCCTTTTGCAAGGGTATAAAGAGTGCTAATATAGGCACTTTTGTGGCAAGAGGCGATTTTTGCGCTGCCACTATAAATTAATTTAAATACACAAAAAAAGAAAAATAAAATAAAATATTAATCAAAGTCACTGTTTATCAGCGATCGTTCCTATGGGAGCTATATGATATAGTCACCCGATCTTTATCAAATTCGGCACAGTCATTAACAGATATATGAAACTAACAAATGTTTAGTTTGAAAGCAATCGCGTTTAAAGTAACGAAGTTATTTACAAAAGTCACTGTTTTCGACCGATCGTTCCTATGGGAGCTATATGATATAGTCTACCGATCTTAATTAAATTTGACACAGTCGTTTATAGGCGTAATAGACCCTCTAATATTAAGTTTCACGATAATAGCACAGAAAATAAAAAAGTTATAAAAGTCACTGTTCGTGACTTTGGCGTTTGTATGGGAGCTATATGATATAGTGGTCCGATCCGGCTGAGATATACCACCCTTGCAGTATATACACGCCTGCGTGCAAAATTTCAGCTCTGTAGCTCTTACGGTCTAGGAGGAGTTTGCGTTGATCAAGACGGACGGACGGACGGACATGGCTATTTGAACTCGTCTCATCGTGCTGATCAAGAATATATATGTATATTCTATTTCTATATTCTAGTTATTTATTTCAATATTATTTAAGAATGTGATTTCCTTATTTAAACTTATTTTATTAACAATGTTTCTTTCTGTTAAGAATACATATATTTATTGATTATTATATTGGCCTTAGTGGTAAATTTAGGTGTGCGATGTGATCGACGCGAGAGTACGATTGCTGGTGCTTTTGGATCGACGCTTCTATAGGTACGGCCGCTGCGTGTCGTTCTGTCTTGCTCACTAGGCACTACGCGATTGACATGATTATGCCCGCCTGACACTTAATTTCCTACAATCGGCTGTCCTGACAAGTCATTCAACCCGAATGATCCTAGACAAGGCTTCATGAACTCAGCCACTGTTGAGGTCTTACAGGGTCCTTCACCATCGGCAACTTTCTTAATGTCGTATCGACGGTGCCTATTCGCCTTCGTGACTTTATATGGTCCTTAGTATTTACCGCAAAATGTCAGTCAAGGGCTTAGCTGTTACTGCGTATCCTTCGATAAATTAATCGTTGAATTGACTTCTTCTTGGGATCGGGAATCTTGAAACGGCATCAGTCTTCTCCTTACTTGGCTTAATACTTCCATTTTCAACTATATAGCCCAAAAAATTTACTTTACTATGCAGTATCGGACATTTCTCCCAGTTTATTCTCAACCCATTTTCCGCAGCTATCTTCAAGACCCTTTTAAGTTTAATAAGACCATCATTCACGCTAACACTTGGTATAATTATATCGTCCATATACACCAATGCATCTCCATTCTTCACTGATTCTCTCATTACTGCCATTATAAATCTGGTAAAAACTGCTGGAGAGTAAAAAATTCCGAATGGTACGTATAGGAATTCATACTGACCAATCTGAGTTACGAATGCTGTGTACTTCAGAGATTTTTCCTCAACAGGAACATGGAAAACCCCTTTTTTTAGATCTAGAATAGTGTAAACCAACGCACTTTGAAGTTTTTCTAATACGGTGTCCATCTGTGGCATAGGAAAATTATCTCGGACCACTTTCTCATTTAGCTTTCTGTAATCGCAGCACATACGCTTTTTCCCATTCTTCTTTGTAACAAAATACAACAGGTGAAGCATATTCGGAAAAACTTGGCCTTATTATCTTCTCCTCCAACCATTCTTGTACTGTACTATCAACGATTTTCTGATCAGACTCTGCTAGACGCCTTGGATGCTGATAAACTGGCAACTCATCTTACAATCTTCATTTCTATAGGAGTGTTTGTATTTCTAATAGCTTTGTAACTTTTAGTCAACTTTTTGACTTCACTAGCGATTTCTGCGCTGATATGTGACAAGTCACTCTTGATTTCCACTTTATTCTGTTATGCACTGTGCATACACATACATTCAAATTCATTGTAACAACCAAATCGACGTGATCTAATATGGTTCTACCCAAAATTGCGTCATTTGCCATGTCTTCATCAGGAACGATATGAAACTCGACTTCCATCTCAATGCCATCTATCTTGACAGTTATGCTAAAACTACCAAAGGTCATCACATGACTTCCACCAATGCCTGTAAGGGTCTTCGAATATTCAGTTAATGACTTAATTCCGAGTTTAACAAACACGCTTTTACGTATGAGACTCAAATTTGCTCCTGTTGACCTTTGAACTTAGTCGATTTATAAGTTACTTCTTTGAACTCCAAACCCGAATGAGTAAATTTACCTGATACTTTTATTAATTTATCATCTACAACATTGGTGCTTTCAACTTTGGTGGTATCTTTATCTTTACATTCAAACGAACGATAGCCTGTTTTGCCACATTTAAAACAAGTAAACGTTTTCTTTTACAGTTTTTCATCATGTGTGAAGGATCACCACACTTAAAACATCGGCACCTTTTGTTATCGAATTTTTCTCTCTATTATCTCTACCTTGGTTGTGAAAAGATGACTCTAATGTTGTTTTCTTTGACGACTTTCTAGGATCATAGGATTTTAAGTAGGTCTCTATTTGAACTTTCAACGCATCCATTAACGAATACAAAAACTCATACAAGTTCTCGCCTCTCTTTAACTGTCGATTGCCCGACTGGGCAAGAAGACTTTCTATGAACCTCTGCTGATGAAACCTTTATTCTGAATTCGTTTTTCACAGCTACTTTCAGGGACTCCCAACTACAAATATCTCTCTTACTACTTATAAACGACAATGCAGCTCCCCAGTCGTTTATAGGTGTAATAGACCCTCTAATATTAAGTTTCACGATAATAGCACAGAAAATAACAAAGTTATTGATAAAAGTCACTGTTCGTGACTTTGGCGTTTGTATGGGAGCTATAGGATATAGTGGTCCGATCCGGGTGAATCCAAGATATACAACCCCTGCATTAATACAAGCCTACATGCAAAATTTCAGCTCTGTAGCTCTTACGGTCTAGGAGGAGTATGCGTTGATCCAGACGGACGGACAGACGGACAGACAAATACTTTGTATGGTCGGAGATGCTTCGTTCCATGCGTTGCACACTTCTGACCAAAATTAATACAGCCTTTTTGCAAGGGTATAAGAAATATATGAAATACTAAGACAACAAAATTAATTTAAGGGAATTAAATACGCCATAAAGATAAAACCAAAAGTAACAGAATTTCAAATGGACCAGAATATAGAAGTATTAAAAGAAAAGTTTCAGAAAGCGTTCAAGTGCATAAATAAGACAATTATAAGCAGCTTGAAATTATCGTGAAGAGTTACAATAAAATAAAGAATATCAAAACAGATATATGCAATAAGTCAAGTAGATAAATCTTCACAATACCAGTAGATTCGAATCTAGAAGCAACTTTTGAACCTCTAGTAGCAAAAGAAACAGAAGAGCCAGGTGTAGAAGATAACCCAGAAGAGATTCTAGATATTAAGACCAAAGATGGTGCAAACAAAGATTGAATTCCTTAATACAGCTTCTAAGCTGATTCAAGAGTATGATGGTGAAGCAGAAACACTTCAAACTTTCATAGATTCACTGGAATTAGTCAATAAAATAAAAGCAGAACATGAAGAAACAGCTATTAAAGTCATAAAAACAAAACTAAAAGGGGACGTTACACTACTAGTAAAATATGAAAACACTATAAATGGTATAATCCAAACATTAAAAAAAGAAATTAAGGGTGAAACAGTTCAGGTAGCAGAGGCAAGATAAATGAATTTAAATTTACACTAAAAGAAACAACTACACAAATAGAAACTCGTACAATAATAATAATATTCTTTGACTATAACAATACTAGGAACTACAATAACTATAGTAATAATTATAACCGAAGAAATTATAACAGTAGAAATAAGAAAACTAATTATCCTTCTAAAACAAAACAAAATAATAATGTTAGACTTACAAACGTAGAAGAAAATTCGGAAAACTCCGAAAGTCCTCTGATGTAAAAAATTGAACAAATAAATTATAGTTTAAATCAGTCTTCTCCTTACTTGGCTTAATATTTTCATTTTCAACTATATAGCACAGAAAAATTTACTTTACTATGCAGTATCTGACATTTCTCCCAGTTTATTCTCAACCCATTTTCCGAAGCTGTCTTCAACACCCTTTTAAGTTTAATTAGACCATCATTCACGCTAACACTTGGTATAATTATATCGTCCATATACACCAATGCATCTCCATTCTTCACTGATTCTCTCATTACTGCCATTATAAATCTGGTAAAAACTGCTGTAGAGTTGGAAAAATTATCTCGGACCACTTTCTCATTTAGCTTTCTGTAATCGCAGCACAGACGCTTTTTCCCATTCTTCTTTGTTACAAGTACAACAGGCGAAGCATATTCGGAAAAACTTGGCCTTATTATCTTCTCCTCCAACCATTCTTGTACTGTACTATCAACGATTTTCTGATCAGACTCTGCTGGACGCCTTGGATGCTGATAAACTGGCAACTCATCCGTTAGTACAATCTTCATTTCTATAGGAGTGTTTGTATTTCTAATAGGTTTGTAACTTTTAATCAACTTTTTGACTTCACTAGCGATTTCTGCGCTATGTGACAAGTCACTCTTGATTTCCACTTTATTCTGTTATGCACTGTGCATTCACATACATTCAAATTCATTGTAACAACCAAATTAGACCATCATCGACGTGATCTAATATGGTTCTACCCAAAATTGCGTCATTTGCCATGTCTTCATCAGGAACGATATGAAACTCGACTTCCATCTCAATGCCATCTATCTTGACAGTTATGCTAAAACTACCAAAGGTCATCACATGACTTCCACCAATGCCTGTAAGGGTCTTCGAATATTCAGTTAATGACTTAATTCCGAGTTTAACAAACACGCTTTTACGTAAGAGACTTAAATTTGCTCCTGTTGACCTTTGAACTTAGTCGATTTATAAGTTACTTCTTTGAACTCCAAACCCGAATGAGTAAATTTACCTGATACTTTTATTAATTTATCATCTACAACATTGGTGCTTTCAACTTTGGTGGTATCTTTATCTTTACATTCAAACGAACGATAGCCTGTTTTGCCACATTTAAAACAAGTAAACGTTTTCTTTTTACAGTTTTTCATCATGTGTGAAGGATCACCACACTTAAAACATCTGCACCTTTTGTTATCGATTTTTTTCTCTCTATTATCTCTACCTTGGTTGTGAAAAGATGACTCTAATGTTGTTTTCTTTGACGACTTTCTAGGATCATAGGATTTTAAGTAGGTCTCTATTTGAACTTTCAACGCATCCACTGTTCTGGCCTGATACAATAATGCCTTATTTGCTCTCTGGTATACCTTCTACGAAATACTCGATTAAACTTTCGTCATCCAAATCGATTGGCTTTGCGATTTCCATTAACGAATACAAAAACTCATACAAGTTCTCGCCTCTCTTTAACTGTCGATTGCCCGACTGGGCAAGAAGACTTTCTATGAACCTCTGCTGATGAAACCTTTATTCTGAATTCGTTTTTCACAGCTACTTTCAGGGACTCCCAACTACAAATATCTCTCTTACTACGTATAAACGACAATGCAGCTCCCTTTAACAATTGTTTTGCATACACAAAAAGCTGTAACTGACTCCACTATACGATTAAAGCGCATTCTTCTAGCTCCCTAGTCCACTGTACAACATCAATCGAAGCTAAACCGCAAAACTCTGAAACGCTTACCTCCACATCTTTGAGTGTGAACCATGACCTTTGCCCATCTGTGTTCGGTACTTCTCGAATGGTTCTAGCCGAGGCTGTTCTACAGTGAACACTGGTTATCATCAACTTCGTGCCCTCCGTCTGCTCTCACAGTAAACACTGGTTATAATCATGCGTTCTATGCGTTGCACACTTCTGACCAAAATTAATATACCCCTTTTACAAGGGTATAAAGAGTGCTAATATAGGCCCTTTTTGTGGCAAGAGGCGATTTTTGCGCTGCCACTATAAATTAATTTAAATACACAAAAACAGAAAAATAAAATAAAATATTGATCAAAGTCACTGTTTTCCAGCGATCGTTCCTATGGGAGCTATATAATATAGTCACCCGATCATTATCAAATTCGGCACAGTCATTAACAGATATATGAAACTAACAAATGTTTAGTTTGAAAGCAATTGCGTTTAAAGTAACGAAGTTATTTACAAAAGTCACTGTTTTCGACCGATCGTTCCTATGGGAGCTATATGATATAGTCTACCGATCTTAATAAAATTTGACACAGTCGTTTATAGGTGTAATGGACCCTCTAATATTAAGTTTCACGATAATAGCACAGAAAATAAAGAAGTTAAGGTCGCAATCTCTAACCAGATAACACTAACGGAAGGCACGCCGTTATTTTGGAATTTTATTCCAAAAAAACCCTTTTTCTATATGGTACAATATACCGTGTATAAAAAGAAACAGGTCTTGTAATTCCCAACTAGTTTTAGCGTTGAAGACATGGTATGGCTATTGCAATTCTGGAGTTCTTCTGCTGATGATAGAACTTGGTAGTTCTTGAATAGTACAATATACCGTGTATAAAAAGAAACAGGTCTTGAATTTAGTTTGTTAAGGGCGAAGCTCTTACACTAATATTTCATAGCGCCTAAGGGTAATGCACAAAAGGTGGTCTTCGGTATTGTAGGCTTCGCCAGCTTTTTTCGCTTCATTTAGTTGGCAATGTAATTCCCAACTAGTTTTAGCGTTGAAGACATGGTATGGCTATTGCAATTCTGGAGTTCTTTAGCAAAGTCTGCTGATGATAGAACTTGGTAGTTCTTGAAATAGCTATACAGACAACCTGCTCACCTTTTTGTGTGTTACCTTTGAAATAATCTTCTTTTGTAAGATTGACCTCGAGCCGGTTTAAATTCAATTTAAATTTCAATAGGTCGCAATCTCTAACCAGATAACACTAACGGAAGGCACGCCGTTATTTTGGAATTTTATTCAAAAAAAAACCCTTTTTGTATATGGTACAATATACCGTGTATAAAAAGAAACAGGTCTTGAATTTAGTTTGTTAAGGGCGAAGCTCTTACACTAATATTTCATAGCGCCTAAGGGTAATGCACAAAAGGTGGTCTTCGGTATTGTAGGCTTCGCCAGCTTTTTTCGCTTCACTTAGTTGGCAATCTAATTCCCAACTAGTTTTAGCGTTGAAGACATGGTATGGCTATTGCAATTCTGGAGTTCTTTAGCAAAGTCTACTGATGATAGAACTTGGTAGTTCTTGAAATAGCTATACAGACAACCTGCTCACCTTTTTGTGTGTTACCTTTGAAATAATCTTCTTTTGTAAGATTGACCTCGAGCCGGTTTAAATTCAATTTAAATTTCAATAGGTCGCAATCTCTAACCAGATAACACTAACGGAAGGCACGCCGTTATTTTGGAATTTTATTCCAAAAAAAAACCCTTTTTCTATATGGTACAATATACCGTGTATAAAAAGAAACAGGTCTTGAGTTTAGTTTGTTAAGGGCGAAGCTCTTACACTAATATTTCATAGCGCCTAAGGGTAATGCACAAAAGGTGGTCTTCGGTATTGTAGGCTTCGCCAGCTTTTTTTCGCTTCATTTAGTTGGCAATGTAATTCCCAACTAGTTTAAGCATTGAAGACATGGTATGGCTATTGCAATTCTGGAGTTCTTTAGCAAAGTCTGCTGATGATAGAACTTGGTAGTTCTTGAAATAGCTATACAGACAACCTGCTCACCTTTTTGTGTGTTACCTTTGAAATAATCTTCTTTTGTAAGATTGACCTCGAGCCGGTTTAAATTCAATTTAAATTTCAATAGGTCGCAATCTCTAACCAGATAACACTAACGGAAGGCACGCCGTTATTTTGGAATTTTATTCCAAAAAAAAACCCTTTTTCTATATGGTACAATATACCGTGTATAAAAAGAAACAGGTCTTGAATTTAGTTTGTTAAGGGCGAAGCTCTTACACTAATATTTCATAGCGCCTAAAGGTAATGCACAAAATATGGTCTTCGGTATTGTAGGCTTCGCCAGCTTTTTTTTCGCTTCACTTAGTTGGCAATGTAATTCCCAACTAGTTTTAGCGTTGAAGACATGGTATGGCTATTGCAATTCTGGAGTTCTTTAGCAAAGTCTGCTGATGATAGAACTTGGTAGTTCTTGAAATAGCTATACAGACAACCTGCTTACCTTTTTGTGTGTTACCTTTGAATTAATCTTCTTTTGTAAGATTGACCTCGAGCCGGTTTAAATTCAATTTAAATTTCAATAGGTCGCAATCTCTAACCAGATAACACTAACGGAAGGCACGCCGTTATTCAATGGTACAATATACCGTGTATAAAAAGAAACAGGTCTTGAATTTAGTTTGTTAAGGGCGAAGCTCTTACACTAATATTTCATAGCGCCTAAGGGTAATGCACAAAAGGTGGTCTTCGGTATTGTAGGCTTCGCCAGCTTTTTTCGCTTCATTTAGTTGGCAATGTAATTCCCAACTAGTTTTAGCGTTGAAGACATGGTATGGCTATTGCAATTCTGGAGTTCTTTAGCAAAGTCTGCTGATGATAGAACTTGGTAGTTCTTGAAATAGCTATACAGACAACCTGCTCACCTTTTTGTGTGTTACCTTTGAAATAATCTTCTTTTGTAAGATTGACCTCGAGCCGGTTTAAATTCAATTTAAACTTCAATAGGTCGCAATCTCTAACCAGATAACACTAACGGAAGGCACGCCGTTATTTTGGAATTTTATTCAAAAAAAACCCTTTTTCTATATGGTACAATATACCGTGTATAAAAAGAAACAGGTCTTGAATTTAGTTTGTTAAGGGCGAAGCTCTTACACTAATATTTCATAGCGCCTAAGGGTAATGCACAAAAGGTGGTCTTCGGTATTGTAGGCTTCGCCAGCATTTTTTCGCTTCACTTAGTTGGCAATGTAATTCCCAACTAGTTTTAGCGTTGAAGACATGGTATGGCTATTGCAATTCTGGAGTTCTTTAGCAAAGTCTGCTGATGATAGAACTTGGTAGTTCTTGAAATAGCTATACAGACAACCTGCTCACCTTTTTGTGTGTTACCTTTGAAATAATCTTCTTTTGTAAGATTGACCTCGAGCCGGTTTAAATTCAATTTAAATTTCAATAGGTCGCAATCTCTAACCAGATAACACTAACGGAAGGCACGCCGTTATTTTGGAATTTTATTCCAAAAAAAAACCCTTTTTCTATATGGTACAATATACCGAGTATAAAAAGAAACAGGTCTTGAATTTAGTTTGTTAAGGCCGAAGCTCTTACACTAATATTTCATAGCGCCTAAAGGTAACGCTTCATTTAGTTGGCAATGTAATTCCCAACTAGTTTTAGCGTTGAAGACATGGTATGGCTATTGCAATTCTGGAGTTCTTTAGCAAAGTCTGCTGATGATAGAACTTGGTAGTTCTTGAAATAGCTATACAGACAACCTGCTCACCTTTTTGTGTGTTACCTTGAAATAATCTTCTTTTGTAAGATTGACCTCGAGCCGGTTTAAATTCAATTTAAATTTCAATAGGTCGCAATCTCTAACCAGATAACACTAACGGAAGGCACGCCGTTATTTTGGAATTTTATTCCAAAAAAAACCCTTTTTCCATATGGTACAATATACCGTGTATAAAAAGAAACAGGTCTTGAATTTAGTTTGTTAAGGGCGAAGCTCTTACACTAATATTTCATAGCGCCTAAGGGTAATGCACAAAAGGTGGTCTTCGGTATTGTAGGCTTCGCCAGCTTTTTTCGCTTCACTTAGTTGGCAATGTAATTCCCAACTAGTTTTAGCGTTGAAGACATGGTATGGCTATTGCAATTCTGGAGTTCTTTAGCAAAGTCTGCTGATGATAGAACTTGGTAGTTCTTGAAATAGCTATACAGACAACCTGCTCACCTTTTTGTGTGTTACCTTTGAAATAATCTTCTTTTGTAAGATTGACCTCGAGCCGGTTTAAATTCAATTTAAATTTCAATAGGTCGCAATCTCTAACCAGATAACACTAACGGAAGGCACGCCGTTACAATGGTACAATATACCGTGTATAAAAAGAAACAGGTCTTGAATTTAGTTTGTTAAGGGCGAAGCTCTTACACTAATATTTTATAGCGCCTAAGGGTAATGCACAAAAGGTAGTCTTCGGTATTGTAGGCTTCGCCAGCTTTTTTCGCTTCATTTAGTTGGCAATGTAATTCCCAACTAGTTTTAGCGTTGAAGACATGGTATGGCTATTGCAATTCTGGAGTTCTTTAGCAAAGTCTGCTGATGATAGAACTTGGTAGTTCTTGAAATAGCTATACAGACAACCTGCTCACCTTTTTGTGTGTTACCTTTGAAATAATCTTCTTTTGTAAGATTGACCTCGAGCCGGTTTAAATTCAATTTAAATTTCAATAGGTCGCAATCTCTAACCAGATAACACTAACGGAAGGCACGCCGTTATTTTGGAATTTTATTCAAAAAAAAAACCCTTTTTGTATATGGTACAATATACCGTGTATAAAAAGAAACAGGTCTTGAATTTAGTTTGTTAAGGGCGAAGCTCTTACACTAATATTTCATAGCGCCTAAGGGTAATGCACAAAAGGTGGTCTTCGGTATTGTAGGCTTCGCCAGCTTTTTTCGCTTCACTTAGTTGGCAATGTAATTCCCAACTAGTTTTAGCGTTGAAGACATGGTATGGCTATTGCAATTCTGGAGTTCTTTAGCAAAGTCTGCTGATGATAGAACTTGGTAGTTCTTGAAATAGCTATACAGACAACCTGCTCACCTTTTTGTGTGTTACCTTTGAAATAATCTTCTTTTGTAAGATTGACCTCGAGCCGGTTTAAATACAATTTAAATTTCAATAGGTCGCAATCTCTAACCAGATAACACTAACGGAAGGCACGCCGTTACAATGGTACAATATACCGTGTATAAAAAGAAACAGGTCTTGAATTTAGTTTGTTAAGGGCGAAGCTCTTACACTAATATTTCATAGCGCCTAAGGGTAATGCACAAAAGGTAGTCTTCGGTATTGTAGGCTTCGCCAGCTTTTTTCGCTTCATTTAGTTGGCAATGTAATTCCCAACTAGTTTTAGCGTTGAAGACATGGTATGGCTATTGCAATTCTGGAGTTCTTTAGCAAAGTCTGCTGATGATAGAACTTGGTAGTTCTTGAAATAGCTATACAGACAACCTGCTCACCTTTTTGTGTGTTACCTTTGAAAAAATCTTCTTTTGTAAGATTGACCTCGAGCCGGTTTAAATTCAATTTAAATTTCAATAGGTCGCAATCTCTAACCAGATAACACTAACGGAAGACAGGCCGTTATTTTGGAATTTTATTCCAAAAAAAACCCTTTTTCTATATGGTACAATATACCGTGTATAAAAAGAAACAGGTATTGAATTTAGTTTGTTAAGGGCGAAGCTCTTACACTAATATTTCATAGCGCCAAAGGGTAATGCACAAAATGTGGTCTTCGGTATTGTAGGCTTCGCCAGCTTTTTCGCTTCACTTAGTTGGCAATGTAATTCCCAACTAGTTTTAGCGTTGAAGACATGGTATGGCTATTGCAATTCTGGAGTTCTTTAGCAAAGTCTGCTGATGATAGAACTTGGTAGTTCTTGAAATAGCTATACAGACAACCTGCTCACCTTTTTGTGTGTTACCTTTGAAAAAATCTTCTTTTGTAAGATTGACCTCGAGCCGGTTTAAATTCAATTTAAATTTCAATAGGTCGCAATCTCTAACCAGATAACACTAACGGAAGACAGGCCGTTATTTTGGAATTTTATTCCAAAAAAAAACCCTTTTTCTATATGGTACAATATACCGTGTATAAAAAGAAACAGGTATTGAATTTAGTTTGTTAAGGGCGAAGCTCTTACACTAATATTTCATAGCGCCTAAGGGTAATGCACAAAAGGTAGTCTTCGGTATTGTAGGCTTCGCCAGCTTTTTTCGCTTCATTTAGTTGGCAATGTAATTCCCAACTAGTTTTAGCGTTGAAGACATGGTATGGCTATTGCAATTCTGGAGTTCTTTAGCAAAGTCTGCTGATGATAGAACTTGGTAGTTCTTGAAATAGCTATACAGACAACCTGCTCACCTTTTTGTGTGTTACCTTTGAAATAATCTTCTTTTGTAAGATTGACCTCGAGCCGGTTTAAATTCAATTTAAATTTCAATAGGTCGCAATCTCTAACCAGATAACACTAACGGAAGGCACGCCGTTATTTTGGAATTTTATTCCAAAAAAAAACCCTTTTTCTATATGGTACAATATACCGTGTATAAAAAGAAACAGGTCTTGAATTTAGTTTGTTAAGGGCGAAGCTCTTACACTAATATTTCATAGCGCCTAAGGGTAATGCACAAAAGGTGGTCTTCGGTATTGTAGGCTTCGCCAGCTTTTTCGCTTCATTTAGTTGGCAATGTAATTCCCAACTAGTTTTAGCGTTGAAGACATGGTATGGCTATTGCAATTCTGGAGTTCTTTAGCAAAGTCTGCTGATGATAGAACATGGTAGTTCTTGAAATAGCTATACAGACAACCTGCTCACCTTTTTGTGTGTTACCTTTGAAATAATCTTCTTTTGTATGATTGACCTCAAGCCGGTTTAAATTCAATATAATGTTTATATAAAACGGCTGCTCTGCCGCTGCGCCGACATCTAGCAAGCCTTTAGCTAAGAGAACCAAATTCATACAATAAAAGACATTCAATCAATCAACACCTTACTGATAATACATGGCGACCGTAATTAGAGTCACAAGGAGCAGCGTATCTGGAGGATTGTGGCAACTATACCAGGAGAATATACCAAAAAAAGTCTGAGTGAGTAGAGTGTTCGTGATGGTACGTGGAGGTCAGAAAAACAAAATTAACAAAAGAATAGCACACATAAGGTGGCTGCTATTTGCTCAATCAACACCGCCCGCATGGACGACGGTGCAAAAACTTTATCATGAGCTTGAATTTTTAAAAGAGACCCTCCAAAATAGATTACCACAAGTCACAACTCACTCAGCACATCAGTTAAAAGTTATAAAACAAAAAACCTTAACAAAACCGAATATTCCCAAGCCACTGCCGAAACAACCAGAAGTCTGCCCGACCGACTGCCCCGGACCTCTAAACTCTGCGGCATGCAATTCCGCATGCATGAAGCCAAAGACCTGTGCGAAGACCGGCACCGGCCCCGCCTGAGCCCATAGGCCCAGGACAACAGCAGCAGATCAACAGCGAAGGAGCGTCAATGCAGCCAACCGGCGACGACCAGCTGACGCAAAAGATGCAGAGGATAATACATGGAGTACATATTTTAATTATTAATTAAATATAAAACAATAATTTTGTAAAAGCCTGGGGAACCTTTTCCGCTCGTTTAGAAGTGTAGCCCGTAAAGCTATACGAAACTATAGGTAGGAAATGTGTAAAAAAAAAGGGTAAACGGCATAAAATAGATGAGAAGTAACTCGATAAGTAAATTCAGTGAGGAAATAGATAATAATCATAATTCTAAGGATAATTTTAACAAAACCATAATGCGTCTATTAGACGTTAAATCAGTGGATTCCACTGCTAACGTGATAAATATAGTTGAACCAAATAATATTGAATTAGAATATGTAAACATAATGCTTCTAATAATAGTTATTATAAAGTGTGCCAATTGCTTTTATAAACTGTAGAAAATGCACAATAAATGTTTAAGAAAAAAAAAAAATTTGAGCCGAGCAAACGACTTGGACAAGATTTAAAAAAAAGCGCACATACAACAAACGAAGCAATACATAATTAAATGTTATTAAATAAGCAACGACAAGAAAATGAAATAAATAAAGAAAAAAATTAAAACAATATATATATATATGTATATGCATATCAAGTATGGGTACCCAAAGAGCCATAAGAAAAACATATGAAAGGGACCCATATTTCAGTAGAAGAGTTCAGCAGTTAGTATCCACAACCTCTGTTAGTGTATACGAGTTAGAAATACTTTATATAGAGACATTTAACTGTTATCACTCATTACTGTTTCACTGCACTGGAACCCAAAAAGCAATAGTGTTAACAACAATTCCGGGTGTGCAGGTTAGATCAAGAATAGATGAACATCCAATTTTAGGTAGAGTAATTGTTATGATAGTATCCAAGAAATAATTCACATCCATAATATAATGGAATGGAATGAATTATCAAAGGAATTATCAAACATTAAAGCAGAATTCGACAAAGATAAACCTTCTCAACATCATTGGTCTCACGTATCAAAGTTTTTGATCAGACTAAGATCCAATTTGACATCTATTAGAGAAAAATTCGACCTCGATATATCAATACCTAATATTCTCAATACCTCAGTAACAATTGAAACTGGTGAAGAACCAGAATCAAAAAGAGGTATTAATATCGATCAAAAGGATTTGCAAGGAGAAGGAATAGATAATCTCACTATCCCCGCTATATTAATGTCTGATTTGGACGATTCTACAGATTCAGACACTAGCTCTAGTGTAGTCGAAAAGAAATTGATTACAATGGCACAGTCAAATACTGATTTTATCAACACTGCATCAAAGCTTATACCAAAGGTGTCGCCAGAAACCTAGTCGGAAATGAGACAACTATATCAGAGGTCATCTACAGCAACGCAACAAAACTGTTAACCAATATACTTCAGAGGTTGAGCAGATGACAAAAGCTCTAGAAAGTGCGTACATAACGGACGGACTACCCCTTGCGTTAGCCAGAAGTTATTCTACACAGTTTGCAGTTAAGGCAATGACGAAGAATTGCGCAATTGATAAGGTAAAACTTGTCATGCAGGCTTGTACCTTCAACACCATGAATGATGCCATATCCAAATTCGTAAACAGTTGCACGTAAACAGTTGTCCTTTATTAAGGAAATTATCCTCAGCGTGGTGGAAACCGCGGACGTGGAAATTCCACAGGTAACTATCGTGGTCGTAATAATAATCACAACAACTACAATGGTACCAACTATAATAATAATGGAAGAGGTCAATACAGAGGAAATAATCGAGGACGTGGTAACTCAAATCGAGGCCACAATAACAATAACAACGTGAGAATAGCCCAAAATGCATCGGGAAACTCTCAAGCCCCTTTAAGTGCCCAACAGTAGAAAATATAATGGTTCATGCAAATAATCTTAGTCAGAATATATTTGTCACTTTTGGTAACGTATCCACAGGAGAAGAACTGGTTTTTCTAGTAGACACAGGTGCAGACATTTCAATAGTCAAAGAAAATTATGATGTCTATCATGACATAAACGTTAACTATATAATAGACATAAAAGGAATAAGTCAGGAGGTAACAAAATCAAAAAGTTTAACCTCTATTGAGATACAGACAACTAATTTTATAATCCAACACGACTTTCATATCGTGGATTTACATTTCGCTATTCCATGCGATGGCATATTAGGAATCGACTTCATAAAGAAATACAACTGTCAATTAGACTTCAAGCCGTCTGAAGATTGGTTTATAATCAGACCCGATAACCTTAAATATCCAATTTATGTACCAATAACATACAGCTCTGGCAACAACTCAATTCTGTTATCAGTAAGATCCCAAGTTATTAGAAAAATTCAATTAAATTCCCAAGAAGACAGTGTATTGATTCCAAACCAGCAAATTAAAGATGGTATTTACATAGCTAGTACAATAGCAACAACAAAAAATGCATTCATAAGACTACTTAATACTACAAATAGAGATTAAGTAGTCAATACAAATAACTTGGCATATGAACCTCTTTCGAACTACGAAGTAGTCAAAACTAATAATGAAACTAGAGAAAAGTGTGTATTATCTCAACTATCAAAGAACTTTCCTTCACAATTTAAGTGACAGCTCTCAAGCTTATGCACCAAATACAGCGATATATTCGGATTGGAAACAGAACCAATCACTACAAATAATTTCTACAAACAGAAACTGAGATTAAAGGATGATGAACCAGTAAATGTCAAAAATTATCGAAGTCCACACAGTCAGGTGAACGAGATACAGAAGCAAGTCGGAAAATTGATAACCGACGGAATAGTCGAACCTTCTGTATCTGAATATAATATCCCATTATTACTTGTCCCCAAAAAATCATCTCCGACTTCAGATTCAAAGAAATGGCGATTAGTGATTGACTATCGTCAAATAAACAAAAAATTATTGTCCGATAAATTTCCACTCCCTAGAATTGATGACATTTTAGATCAACTAGGGCGAGCAAAATATTTTTCGTGTCTTGACCTTATGTCAGGATTCCACCAAATTGAACTCGAAAAAAGTTCAAGAGATATAACGCCATTTTCAACGAACAACGTTCGTTTCGTTTCAAGCGATTACTATCGGTTTAAAAATAGCGCCTAACTCATTTCAGAGGATGATGACCATTGCATTCTCTGGATTAGAACCTTCACAAGCATTCCTTTACATGGATGACTTAATAGTCATAGGTTGTTCCGAAAAACATATGCTCAATAATATTTTTGACAAATGCAGGGAATACAACCTAAAGCTACATCCAGAAAAATGTTCATTTTTTATGCATGAGGTGAGTTTGGTCATAGATGCACAGATAAAGGAATACTTCCAGATGACAAGAAATATGACGTCATCATGAATTACCCAGTCCCGCACAATGCGGAATGCGCTAGACGTTTTATAGCCTTTTGCAATTATTATAGACGATTCATCAAAAACTTCGCCGAATATTCCCGACACCTAACAAGATTATGTAAAAAGAATGTTCCCTTTGAATGGGCAGTTCAATGCCAAGACGCATTCCAATATTTAAAAAGTAAACTTATGGAACCAACATTGTTACAATACCACGATTTTAATAAAGAATTCTGTATAATTACGGATGCAAGCAAACATGCATGTGGACCGGTTTTAACTCAAAACCATGATGGACTCCAACTTCCCATTGCTTATGCATCTAGATCTTTCACTAAAGGAGAAAGTAATAAGTGTACTACTGAGCAGGAATTAGCTGCAATACACTGGGCAATATTACACTTTAGACCATATATATATGGAAAACATTTCTTAATAAAAACAGACCATAGACCTCCCATTTAACATACCTCTTCTCAATGATCAATCCCAGTTCTAAACTGACACGTATGAGGCTCGAATTAGAAGAATATGATTTCACAGTTGAATACTTAAAGGGAAAAGACAACTATGTAGCTGATGCGTTATCAAGAATAACCATCAAATACCTACAAAATATAACTGGCAATATCAATAAAGTCACTACAAGATATCAGAATAGACAAAAAATCCGCGCGTATATGAAGTCATAAGCAATGACGAAGTACGTAAAGTAGTGACATTGCATGTAAAAGATATGTTATGTTTATTTAAAAAAATTACTGCAAGATATGATGTTAGCGATTTATATACCAATGGAATCCTAGACTTAGGTCCAATTTTCCAAAGGCTTGAACTGCAAGCCGGTATAAATAAAATCAAACAACTCAAAGTGGCACCGTGGGAAAATATCTTTGAAAATACTTCAATAGATAATTTCAAATTAATGGGAAATAAAATATTAAAAACATTAAGAGTAGCGCTACTCAACCCGGTGACCCTAATAGATAAACAAAAAGATAAAGAAGCTATTTTGTCTAACTTCCATTACGATCCCATACAAGGAGGTCATACTGGCATTTCAAAAACTTTAGCAAAAATCAAAAGACATTATTTTTAGAAGAATATGACTCGTGATATCACTGAGTACATACGAAAATGTCAAAAATGCCAGAAAGCTAAAATAACGAAACATAGTAAGACCCACTAACAATAACAGAAACACCCATAAATGTTTTCGACAGAGTGATAGTGGACACGATTGGTCCACTACCAAAATCAGAAAATGGAAACGAGTATGCAGTCACTTTAATATGTGATTTAACTAAATATTTAGTTGCCATACCTGTTCCGAATAAGAATGCTAATACTGTCGCTAAAGCAATATTTGAATCTTTTATCCTGAAGTACGGTCCAATGAAGACGTTCATTACGGACATGGGAACAGAATACAAGAATTCAATTATAGACAATTTGTGCAAATATTTAGATATTAAAAATATTACATCTACAGCACACCATCACCAGACAGTTGGAACAATAGAAAGAAGTCATAGAACTTTTAATGAATACATACGATCCTACATATCGTTTGATAAAACTGATTGGGAAGAAGGGCTTCAATATTTTGTCTTCTGTTTCAACATGACCCCCTCTATGGCACATACTTATTGTCCAGACGAGCTGGTATTTGTTAAAACAAGCAATTTACCAAAACAATTTAATAGCATAGATAGCGTAGAAGCAATATATAATATAGATGATTATGCTAAAGAAAGCAAATATAGATTAGAAGTAGCATATAAAAGAGCTAGGGTAATGCTAGAAGAGCATAAGAATAAAAATAAGGTACTGTATGATCAGAAGGTAAACAATATAGATATATCAGTAGGAGATAAAGTATTACTAAGAAATGAAACAGGTCATAAGTTAGATTATAAATATACTGGTCCGCATAAAAAAAAAAAAAAAAATAAATAAAATTTGTTAAATTTATAAATAATAAGAATTAAAACAAGGGTATAATAACTTCATGAAATTACGTTATTTTTCAAAAGGAGGGAGATGTAGTATAGTGTATGCACATACGAGTTCTTATTACTCAACATAAATATTGAGCGGCAACACTTTGTTAGCCGAATATGCATAGGGCATTGTCTTTGTCACTCAGCGACAGCGTGCCAAGTTATTGCACACATTTCAAGTGCAAAAGTAATATGATATGCACTCATTGCATTCATCGCTTAGAGCCAGGTCAGCATGTTTCCCATACTGACCGCTTATATACATATGTGAATGCATAACTCACACTCTCTGCCCGTCTTACATATTGTTACTTTACATATATATAATGTTTATATAAAACGGCTGCTCTGCCGCTGCGCCGACAGGTAGCAAGCCTTTAGCTAAGAGAACCAAATTCATACAATAAAAGACATTCAATCAATCAACACCTTACTGATAATACAACTGATTTTTGCGCTGCCACTATAAATTAATTTAAAAACACAAAAAATGAAAAATTGAATAAAATATTGATCAAAGTCACTGTTTATCAGCGATCGTTCCTATGGGAGCTATATGATATAGTCACCCGATCTTTATCAAATTCGGCACAGTCATTAACAGATATTTGAAACTAACAAATGTTTAGTTTGAAAGCAATCGCGTTTAAAGTAACGAAGTTATTTACAAAAGTCACTGTTTTCGACCGACCGTTCCTATGGGAGCTATATGATATAGTATACCGATCTTAATTAAATTTGCAAAATTTCAGCTCTGTAGCTCTTACGGTCTAGGAGGAGTTTGCGTTAATCCAGACGGACGGACGGACATGGCTATTTGTGCTGATCAAGAATAAATATACTTTGTATGGTCGGAGATGCTTCGTTGTATGCGTTGCACACTTCTGACCAAAATTAATATAGCCTTTTTGCAAGGGTTATAAAAATATATGAAATACTAAGACAACAAAATTAATTTAAGGGAATTAAATACGCCATAAAGATAAAACCAAAAGTAACAGAATTTCAAATGGACCAGAACATAGAAGTATTAAAAGAAAAGTTTCAGAAAGCGTTCAAGTGCATAAATAAGACAATTATAAGCAGCTTGAAATTATCTTTGAGAGTTACAATAAAATAAAGAACATCAAAACAGAAATATGCAATGAATCAAGTAGATAAATCTTCACTGAGCTAATATACAGTTTAAACAAAGAACTAATAGCATAGCAACAAAACGTAATATAAAATTCACAATACCAGTAGATTCGAATCTAGAAGCAACTTTTGAACCTCTTGTAGCAAAAGACACAGAAGAGCCAGGTGTAGAAGATAACCCAGAAGAGATTCTAGATATTAAAACCAAAGATGGTGCAAACAAAGATTGAATTCCTTAATACAGCTTCTAAGCTGATTCAAGATTATGATGGTGGAGCAGAAACACTTCAAAGTTGCATAGATTCACTGGAATTAGTCAATGAAATAAAATCAGTACATGAAGAAACAGCTATTAAAGTCATAAAAACAAAACTAAAAGGGGACGTTACACTACTAGTAAAATATGAAAACACTATAAATGGTAGAATCCAAACATTAAAAAAAAGAAATTAAGGGCGAAACAGTTCAGGCAGCAGAGGCAAGTTAAATGAATTTAAATTTATACTAAAAGAAACAACTACACAAATAGAAACTCGTACAATAATAATAGAAATTATAATAATCTTTACCAAAATAAAAACTCAAATGATAATAATATGACAATAACTATAGTAATAATTATAACCGAAGAAATTATAACAATAGAAATATAAAAACTAATTATCCTTCTAAAACACAACAGAATAATAATGTTAGACTTACAAATGTAGAAGAAAATTCGGAAAAACCTCTGATGTAAAAAACCGAACAATTAAAATATAGTTTAAATCAGTCTTCTCCTTACTTGGCTTAATACTTCCATTTTCAACTATATAGCCCAAAAAATTTACTTTACTATGCTGTATCTAACATTTCTCCCAGTTAATTTTCAACCCAATTTCCGCAGCTATCTTTAACACCCTTTTAAGTTTAATTAGACCATCATTCACGCTAACACTTGGTATAATTATATCGTCCATATACACCACTGCATCTCCATTCTTCACTGATTCTCTCATTACTGCCATTATAAATCTGGTAAAAACTGCTGGAGAGTTGGAAATTCCGAATGGTGCGTAGAGTAGTGTAAACCAACGCACTTTGAAGTTTTTCTAATACGGTGTCCATCTATGGCATAGGAAAATTATCTCGGACCACTCATTAAGCTTTCTGTAATCGCAGCACAGACGCTTTTTCCCATTCTTCTTTGTTACAAGTACAACAGGCGAAGCATATTCGGAAAAACTAGGCCTTATTATCTTCTCCTCCAACCATTCTTGTACTGTACTATCAACGATTTTCTGATCAGACTCTGCTAGACGCCTTGGATGCTGATAAACTGGCAACTCATCCGTTAGTACAATCTTCATTTCTATAGGAGTGTTTGTATTTCTAATAGGTTTGTAACTTTTAATCAAATTTTTGACTTCACTAGCGATTTCTGCACTGATATGTGACAAGTCACTCTTGATTTCCACTTTATTCTGTTCTGCTCTGTGCATACACATATATACCTTTCTTGGTAACAACGAAATTGACGTGATCTAATATGGTTCTACCCAAAATTGCGTCATATGCCATGTCTTCATCAGGAACGATATGAAACTCGACTTCCATCTCAATGCCATTTATGCCAAAGGTCATCACATGACTTCCACCAATGCCTGTAAGGGTCTTCGAATATTCAGTTAATGACTTAATTCCGAGTTTAACAAACACGCTTTTACGTATGAGACTCAAATTTGCTCCTGTATCAATTAGACCGTTGAGCTTAATCGATTTATAAGTTACTTCTTTCAACTCCAAACCCGAATCAGTAAATTTACCTAATGCTTTTATTAATTTATCATCTACAACATTGGTGCTTTCAACTTTGGTGGTATCTTAATTTTTTTTTAGCTATTGTCTGGACGTTGACGCGTACAATGCGAAGTATGTTCAAGTGGCCCATACGACACCAGGACATAGCCTGTTTCGCGCGAGCCCAAGCAGAGCGCTGTCCACCTCCCGCCCGACCGACCGTCAGGGGCAGCCGCATATCGGACGGCACGATCGCGTGGACAAATACAAATAAAACGGACAAACAATTAAAAATATGATTAACTACAGCTAATTACGAGCTAAATATGCTAAAATAGAAAATTTCTCAAGGAAATGAGAGGCTTCTGATCTGATTACGGGATACAGAAGATTGTAATCAGAACATAGGACTCGAAAAGGTTCATGCAAAGAATAGTTAGAACTACAGCGTTTTAAGGATAGAGGAATAAAATTTGTAGTAGGTCTACGGAATGCAGATAGGTTTAACTGGTTCAATAGCTCAGGAGAGTCTATTTCACCTATTAAAAGTTTATGAGTAAAGATAGCACCAAGCATTACTCTACGATTAATTAAAGAAGGAAGATTGATTAAAAGAAGCCTACTGGAGTATGATGGCAAATTGACATTGCGATCCCAATTTAGACCGCGAAGAGCAAAAAGCAGAAATTGCTTTTGAACAGATTCAATTTTACTTTGGTGCGTCTCATATTGAGGTGACCATATGCAAGATCCGTACTCTAAGATAGGACGGATTAAAGAAGTATACAGAATTTTGGTTGTGTACGGATCGTCAAACTATTTTGACCATCGTTTCACGCTTTACTAACTGTAGCAGAAATATGAGGATTAAAAGTTAATTAAAAAGTCCATAAGAACACCTAAGTCATTGATAATATCCAACCGCTCTAAGGCAGTGTCGTTAAGATAATAAGTTGCTATAAAAAAGACATAACTTTACATTTAGAGCCGTTAAGGTTTAATAGGTTTGTTTCACACCAACTCTGAAGATCATTAAGATCCGATTGAAGTAGGCAAGAAGACGATATGTCTTTAAAACTGAGGTAAAGCTTGACATCATCCGCGTACATAAGCACCCGAGAATGTGACACTACCAATGGAAGATCATTTATAAAAAGAGTGAATAGCAATGGACCCAAATGACTACCCTGAGGTACTCCAGAGGTCACTTGGATGGTCTTAGAAAATGAAGACTTAAAAAGAACCTTTTGTGTACGCTTAGAAAGATATTGTAGAATCCAATCTAGCAAAAGGCTGGGGATGCCAAGTGCGTTTTATATATATAAAAGCAGAGTATGATTAATAGAGTCAAAGGCCTTGCTGAAGTCAGTATAAATGACGTCAGTTTGCACGGCAGTCTTGAACCGTTTGATTGAGTGAGATGTAAAGTCTAATAGGTTAGTAGTTGTCGATCTACGTTTTTTAAACCCATGTTGGGATGACGAAATGATTGAGCTACAAAAATGCTGCAATTGACATGTTATTATTTTCTCAAATGCTTTGGGTATGGCAGACAATTTAGAAATACCCCTATAATTGGAGGCTTCGGACTTCTTCCCCTTTTTATGAAGACGAATAATATATGATTCCTTTCAGATAGGCGGGAAGGCGGAAGATGTGACGGACAGTGTAAACAACTTAAGTATTGGCTTACATAGGGCCTCCGCGCAAAACCTTAATACGCAGCCTGATGCATATATTGGTTTGACGGAACTGAGCACGCTAAGAACCGGACTTTCATCAAACACAGGGTCTAAAATGCAATTAGACGATTGCAAGTGATGAGGATAAGGAGGATTTGCTTGATAAATCGAAGAGCAATAAGTTGTTTTGAAAAAATCAGCAAACATGTCGGCAATTGCCTGATCATTGTCAGTTTTAATGTTTTCGAAAGACAAGTAAGACGGGTGCACCGATGTCTTACGTTTTACATTTACAAATTTATAAAATTGCTTAGGATCGCAAGAAATTCTGAGTTTACATCGCTGAAGATAATCCTTACAGCAATGTGAAATCAGCACCATAAAATTTGATCGAGCAACTACATATAGGGAAAAATCCAATGTTTTACCGGATTTTTTAAATCTTTTATAACATCTCGATTTTACGTTCTTCAAGTTACATAACTCACGTGAGAACCAAGGAGGTCTATCAGACCATCCTAGAGTCACACGCGGGACACAAACATCAAAGAACGACTCAAGAGTTTTATAGAAGACAGAAATGGCAAGTATACAGATATGTCCAATCATTAGTTAACAAGAGTTTTTTAAGGTTAGTAAAGTTTGTCTTGCGAAAACATCGGGTTGGAGGCACCGAGTTATTATGTCGAGACATAACACCAAAAGGAAGGTCAATGGTTATATCCAGAGTTGGATGAAAGTTGTCATCGGGGATAACTAAGGGATCAGTCCTGGAAATATCGCAGTTGGAAGAATCCAACACAAATACTAGATTTAGTGATCTGTTACGACTATTCCGGACAGGATTTATTTGAGTTAAGGACAATTCAAACAGACCATCTATGAAACAATGTGACAAGGAAGGGAACAGTAATAAAGAATCAAATGAGAGGGTCCAGGCAATCTCAGGTAAATTAAAATCTCCCAGAACAACGAGCAAGTCTTTATCAGAGAGATATGAGGAAATAAGTCGAATAGCTTCCAAATGGTGAGTGTATACTGCCAAGTCGGACTGTGGTGGAATATACGAACAAGTAATATAGGCAGAAAAAGAATTAAACGAAATTTCAACACAAACAAATTCCATCTCCTAATTGGAGGTCTGCACAATTTGAGACGAGAACGCCGAGTCAACAGCGATCAAAACGCCACCACCATTACGGATAGTCCGATCATGTCTTTATATTAAATATTTTGAGGGGAAAATTGAAGCATCGGCAATATCAGGCTTCAGCCAAGTCTCAGTAAAGGCTAGAATATGAAAGTCAAAAGCTATACTATCTACATAGAGTCTAGACAGTTTAGTCTTTAGTCCCCGTACGTTCTGATAGGCCAGAGTTACGGACGAAATTAGTTTTTTTACTTGCCAACAGGTGCAGACGAGCCGGAAGGAAGGTTATTCACAGAGGCAGGTAGCAAGCTAATCGGAGCCCGATTCTTCTTTTTTACTGTATACTCTTTTACAACAAGGTGTTTCGGCCAAAAATCTTTATGACATATTTGGCCAAAAAGATCTGGGGAGACACATATTTTAAAGGACGAAATGTCCCGAGTATATGAAAAACGGAACTTTTCCACAGCAATGTTAGGTGCTTAAACTTTGCCCTGTATGTACAGGGCTTTTTGGTTGGAACTACAACAAGGGAACTAGGAATACTAGGCACAGCAGTAGCGGCTACAGCAGACGCAGCAGCAGCTGAAGCAGCCAGCACTTTACTAGCTCCTCTTGTAACTACTTTATTGGCAATATTCCTGGAAACGGATGTTTGCCCGGATCACCTTTTGTTATCGATCTTTTCTCTCTATCATCTTTACCTTGCTTGTGAAAAGGTGATTCGAAACTTGCTTTCTTTGTCGACTTCCTAGAATCATAGGATTTTAAGTAGGTCTCTATTTGAACTTTCAACGCATCCACTGTTCTGGCCTAATGCAATAATGCCTTATTTGCTCTCATGTCTGGTATACCTTCTACGAAATACTCGATTAAACTTTCGTCATCCAAATCGATTGGCTTTGCGATTTCCATTAACGAATACAAAAACTCATACAAGTTCTCGCCTCTCTTTAACTGTCGATTGCCCAACTGGGCAAGAAGACTTTCTATGAACCTCTGCTGATGAAACCTTTACTCTGAATTCGTTTTTCACAGCTACTTTCAGGGACTCCCAACTACAAATATCTCTCTTACTACGTATAAACGACAATGCAGCTTCAAACTCCCTAGTCCACTGTACAACATCAATCGAACCTAAACCGCAAACTCTGAAACGCTTCCCTCCACATTTTTAAGTGTGAACCATGACCTTTGCCCATCTGTGTTCGGTACTTCTCGAATTGTTCTAGCCGAGGCGAAATCTGCCTCCTGCCCGTCATTCTCAGTTTCTATTGGATCGTAGTGAGCGAGTAGACGCGTTTGCAGCTCTGCTTTAAGGCCTGTAGTCTCTTACTCAATTTAGTGCGCAACTCCTCAATACGCAAAGTTAGAATCTCACCTAGATCCATTTCACTCAATTACAGGCATATTGATTAACAAGATTGGTATACTAAACTATAGTTAGTATCAATCAATCAAATTTGTTACGACTTAGCAAGATTTGCACACTATGTTAATGTAGGTCAAATTGTGGTAGGTTATGGTTTAATTCAGACGATTGTTAGAAATGTGCTCTCTGCAGCTCCCAAGAAAAGTAACTCACACTCAAAACAATAATTAAGCAGCTCACCCAACTATAGTCGTCCTGCTCTATGGAGCCACTTAATATCTCTGTAGCAACTCAATCAGTCTTCTTATAGATGTTCGGTTCGCTCTCTGTTGCCACTCACTCTGCTGTCTGCTTCCACACCAATTGTCTCAACTTCGTGTCCGCTGCCTTCTCGTTTGGTCTTGTCGGTGTCGTCTCCTTTTGTATCGGTTGTTGTCCGCTTTCTGTTCTCTTTTGGTTTTCCGTTTCCACAGTGAACACTAGTTATCACCAACTTCGTGCTCTCTGTCTGCTCTCTCCGTCTGTCCGCTTCCACAGTGAACACTGGTTTTCATGAACTTCGTGCCCTCCGTCTGCTCTCACAGTAAACACTGGTTATCATCAACTTCGTGTCTGCTGTCTGCTCTCTCCGTCTGTCTGCTTCCACAGTGAACACTGGTTATCGTCAACTTCGTGCCCTCTGTCTGCTCTCTCCGTCAGTCTGCTTCCACACACACACGATTTTCACCAATTGTCTTGGGCCAGAAATCTCGGTTGAGCCCCCAGTTTGTAGAATTGGAATATTCTAGTTATTTATTTCAATATTTTTTAAGGATGTGATTTCCTTATTTAAACTTATTTTTTTATTAACAATGTTTCTTTGTGTTAAGAATACATATATTTATTTATTATTATAATGGCATTTAGGTATGCGATGTGATCGAAGCGAGAGAACGATTGCGAGTGCTTTTGAATCGACGCTTCTGCTTATATTTTTCTATGAGTGAGTCGACCAGGTAGGTACGGCCGCTGCGTGTCATTCTGTCTTGCTCACTAGGTACTACACGATTGCCATGATTATGTCCGCCTTACACTTCATTTCCTACATAAATACTTTGTATGGTCGGATATGCTTCGTTCTATGCGTTGCACACTTCTGACCAAAATAAATATACCCTTTTTACAAGGGTATAGAGAGTGCTAATATAGGCACTTTTGTGGCAAGAGGCGATTTTTGCGCTGCCACTATAAATTAATTTAAACACACAAAAACAGAAAAATAAAATAAAATATTGATCAAAGTCACTGTTTTCCAGCGCTCGTTCCTATGGGAGCTATATATAGTCACCCGATCTTTATCAAAATCGGCACAGTCATTAACAGATATATGAAACTAACAAATGTTTAGTTTGAAAGCAATTGCGTTTAAAGTAACGAAGTTATTTACAAAAGTCACTGTTTTCGAACGATCGTTCCTATGGGAGCTATATGATATAGTCAACCGATCTTAATTAAATTTGACATAGTCGTTTATAGGCGTAATAGACCTTTTAATATTAAGTTTCACGATAATAGCACGGAAAATAACGAAGTTATTGAGAAAAGTCACTGTTCGTGACTTTGGCGTTTGTATGGGAGCTATATGATATAGTGGTCCGATCCGGCTGAATCCGAGATCTACAACCCCTGCAGTAATACAAGCCTACATGCAAAATTTCAGCTCTGTAGCTCTTACGGTCTAGGAGGAGTTTGCGTTGATCCAGACGGACGGACGGACGGACGGACGGACGAACGGACGTACAGACATGGCTATTTGAACTCGTCTCGTCGTACTGATCAAGAATATATATACTTTGTATGGTCTCTCCTGCTTCGTTCTATGCGTTGCACACTTCTGACCTTGCAAAAGGGTGGAATGGTATAAAAATGCAAATGTTTTATTACCAACAATAATGAAAAGTTACTCTTCTTCAACATAGGCGATTTGATTATTAATGGAAGAATTGATCTAGATCTATTCCTTCCAAAAAGAATCTATAAACTGAAGATATACATGTCAGAAAAACTATTTAGGTCACTTACACTTAATGAACTAAAACAAAAAGGAAAGGACACATTAAAAAATTTAGAAATAGCAGTTCTACCTCAGGTAAAAGTAATAAGTAATAAGTACATTAAATAAATATCATAATGACCCAATAGAGGGAGGTCACTGCGGGGTAAACAGAACGCTAGGAAAAATAAAAAAAGGATTTTTTTTTGAAAAATATGTCTCGAGATGTTGCAACATACATCAAAAATTGCGAAAAGTGCAAACTAGCAAAAATAACCAGACACAACCACTCACCATTGATAATAACACCAACCCCTTCAACCACTTTTGACACAATAATAACAGATACAATTGGACCATTACCAAAAACAATGAATGGTAATGAATACGCAGTTACTATTATCTGCGATCTGTCCAAATATCTCATATCAATACCAATACCAAACAAAAGTGCAAAAGCGGTTGAAAAGGCAATATTTGAAAAATTTATTTTAATTTAACATTTCTAATTTTATACAACAAATTTTAACATAACTAAAATTAACTGCGCACCATCCACAAACTCTTGGAACAGTAGAAAGGAACCATAGACCTTTCAATGAGTACATCAGGTCATATAAATATTTTTACAAACAATAACAAATCTTGACGTCATCCGCAAACATGAGCACGCGTGAATGATCCAAGGCTAAAGGCAAATCATTTATAAACAATGTAAATAATAGTGGGCCCTGATGACTGCCTTGGGGTGCACCTGACGTAACTCGAACAGTTTTTGATATCGAGGAACGAAAAGCCACCTTTTGGGTTCTGCCAATAAGATACGACTTTAAACAAGCCAATAGTTTTGGGGTAAAACCCAAGATGTAAAGTTTCGCGAGAAGCATAGAATGATCAACCGTATCAAAAGCCTTACTAAAGTCAGTATAAATAACATCAGTTTGACACTTTTTACGGAAGAGATGGTGTATAAGGGTAGTTAGAAACATCCGATTTGCTACCCTTTTTAAAAAGCGGAATAATAAAAGACTCCTTCCAAATATCAGGAAAGCTGCAAGTCTCACTCGATATAAAGAATAACCGAGCTAAAGGCTTAGATTTAAGTGTGGGATTGAAAAGGGTTAGGGTGTGGGATCCGAAACAGTTGTAGAATAAGTCTTCTGAAAGAATTTAGCAAACAGATCTGCAATATCTGAATCATTATTAGCAGTCTGGTCGTTAAGTCTGAAGGTGGAAAGTAGTGCATTAGAGCGTCTTTTGGAATTGACAAAGTTGTAAAATCTTTTGGGGTTCTTATAAAATTAAACCTTACAGCGAACGATATAATTGTTGTAGCATTGAGTATTTAAAAGACAAAATTGAGATTTGGCTACACAATAATTTGCATAGTCAAGTCGTTTTTTAAATCTTTTAAAATATCTCGATTTAATGTCACGAAGATTAGAGAGCCTACGTGTGAACCAGACTGGCGAGATGGAGACTGTAGAGACATTCACATAGGGAACGCATTTATCAATTAGAGAATTAATAACAGAGTAGAAAAACATCACTGCACAATCTATATCGCAGCACTCAAATATAAATGACCAATCAAAAGAGAAAATAAGAAGATTGAAATTTGTTTTACGAAAAAAATTACGACGAGAATTCGAGATGTTATTAAATGAATTAGAAACGGAATTGTAAGAAATAGTTACTTCAATGGTAGGGTGATAAGGATCTTCAGGTTTCACTAGTGGCTGTGTTTGTGATACAGCACTAACTGTGGGATCAGAGACAAAAACAAGATCAAGGATTCTTTTAGAAGAGTTAAGGAAAGAATTCAACTGATATAGTGGACATTCAAGAAGCTATCAAGAAAAACATGTTGAGATGAAGGAATTAAGAAAGATAGAATATCATCAACAGGCCAAGAAATATGAGGCAAGTTAAAATCACCAAAACTATAAGAAAATCACGATCTTTAAGACGACCAAAAATAGTTCGTAAAACATCAGCATGGTGCACGTAGATCATGATATCAGAAGCTGGAGAAATATTTGAACAAGAGATATATAAAGTTAGAACATGTAACTTCGACGCAAATAAACTCAACACCTAAGGGGAGATCAATCGGCACCACACTTGAAGACAGATTCGAGTTGACAGCAATGAGTACACCACCGCCACGACTACCAACACGATCAAGCCTATAAGAAATAAAGTTATTAGAAAAAATTCCATTATCCAAAACAGAGGAGTTAATCCAAGTTTCAGAGAAAGCTAATATGTCAGCCGAAAAGGTTTGGCTATCACAGAACAGGTTCGAGAGCTTGGTAAGAAGTCCTCTTACATTTTGATAATGAATGCAAAGACTAGACGTTATTAGTTTTTTCAAGCAGAAGATAAATTAGGAAGGTGGACAGGCAACGAACGAGAGCGCTTATTGGGCGCAAACTCGTGTACAACTAGGCCTTCTGGCCAAAAATTAGGGTCAACCATAGCTGTACATTTGGTACTGTAATTTTAAAAGAGGAGATTTCACGAGGCCTAGAAAACTTAAAATATTACCAATGTAAGCTACCACAGATGACTCAGAAGTATCTGGAGCCAGCCTAGAGATAGTTAATGGAGGAGGAGGAGCATTGGGATCCGTAAGTGATTGAGAGCCAGCATGATCCTGTGATTGATCGGAGTTCCCGTGAGGGATAGATTGAGGTACACCAGGGCTTGTAATGGGTACTTCAATCTGAAAAGAAGAGCATAAAGAGGGACAAGAAAATGGTGTAGGCGAAAGTAATATGGGAGACGAAGTAATAGAGAGAGCTGGCGACTGCTTACGAGGCAACTCAAGGGTACATTTCACTCGTTAGATAGCTGTTTGGCCAGTTTGTTTAAAGAAAGAAACTTTAAACGAAGATTCCTATACATACGGCTAAAATCAAACTGCTGGCTGGCACAAGATGGGCAAGTCCAGCACATTAAGCCAAGCTCAGGCTTAGATACAGACAAACCAGAAAATTTGTCGTAGTCGCGGCCATTGAGGCCAGCACATTTTAAGTGAATAAGATTGTCGCAGAGCCAACAAGATATTGCTCTATACTGATCATCAAAATGATCAGAATGCTTGCAATTAGGTAGACAACAAGCCATTGAAAAGCCGAAAGAAACACAAGGCAATAAAAAATACATATATATAAGAATATAGAGAAAAAATAAATACACAGCACAAAGATAATTATTTATAAAAAATCAATAATTACAAATAAAACAAAGAGACAGCTAGAGTGCACAGCACAACAGAGAGTGCAAGAACAGTTATAAGCCGAGCTTTGAGAGGCTGACTTACAAAAGTGAATACGCGGGAGAGAAGCAGAGCACAAGCACAAAGCAGAGAGAACAATAAAGCCACTAGCACTGATGGTATGATGGGGGCGATGAGGGGAGCAACTGCAGAAGCAATGAAGAAAAAAAAAAAAAAATATGTAAATGCACCAAACACTAATCACGAAAAAGAAAAAACTGTTTGAACTGATTAATTTGGCGAATTATGAATATAAAACACAAGGGACTCAAGCGAACAACCCCATCGAAAGCGTAGACAAACTAAGCACAATTAAAAATTGACAAAAAACAATAAATATTAAAAAAAACTCAGGAGCTATGCAAAAACACGACCGTCACGTCACTTTGTATGGTCGGAGATGCTTCGTTCTATGCGTTGCACACTTCTGACCAAAATTAACAAGACAACAAAATTAATTTAAGGGAATTAAATACGCCATAAAGATAAAACCAAAAGTAACAGAATTTTAAATGGACCCGAACATAGAAGTATTAAAAGAAAAGTTTCAGAAAGCGTTCAAGTGCATAAATAAGACAATTATAAACTTGAAATTATCTTTGAGAGTTACAATAAAATAATAAATATCAAAACAAAAATATGCAATGAATCAAGTAGATAAATCTTCACTTAGCTAATATACAGTTTAAACAAAGAACTAATAAGCATAGCAACAAAACGTAATATAAAATTCACAATACCAGTAGCAAAAGACACAGAAGAGCCAGGTGTAGAAGATAACCCAGAAGAGATTCTAGATATTAAAACCAAAGATGGTGCAAACAAAGATTGCATTTCTTAATACAGCTTCTAAGCTGATTCAAGAGTATGATGGTGGAGCAGAAACACTTCAAAGTTTCATAGATTTACTGGAATTAGTCAATGAAATAAAAGCAGTACATGAAGAAACAGCTATTAAAGTCATAAAAACAAAACTAAAAGGGGACGTTAGACAATTAGTAACAAATGAAAACACTATAATTGGTATAATTCAAACATTAAAAAAAGAAATAAGGGGTGAAACAGTTCAGGTAGCAGAGGCAAGATAAATGAATTTAAATTTATACTAAAAGAAACAACTACACAAATAGAAACTCGTGGAATAATAATAGAAATTATAATAATCTTTACCAAAATAAAAACAGAAATAACAATACTAGGACCTACAATACCTATAGTAATAATTATAACCGAAGAAATTATAACAATAGAAATATAAGAACTAATTATCCTTCTAAAACACAACAAAATAATAATGTTAGACTTACAAACGTAGAAGAAAATTCGGAAAACTCCGAAAGTCCTCTGAAGTAAAAAATCGAACAAATAAAATATAGTTTAAATTGCAACCTTAATAGCTACATAGCTTTAATCTTTGACGATGTAGGGACAATAAAATTACTATTAGACACAGGAGCTAATGTATCACTAATAAAACAAAAAATATTAAGAAAAGACAATACAGTTGAGCAAAGACGTCCTATTTACAATAGGAGAAACCAAACTCAAGGTCAGCAACCTCTCAACGAAACACACCTTCCAAGTAATAGAAAATGATTTTCCCATCCCAAGTGACGGCATCCTGGGGCTTGACTTTATAAAAAATTCAATTGCACACTTAATTATTCCACCAACAAATTGATAATAGATCCGTATAAATTAAGATATAAAATTATAATTAATATAGGGATCAGTCATAACATATGTACATGTAGAACAGAACAGAAAAAATTGTACGCATTGCAATATCCTCAAACAATAATAACACCTTTATTCCTAATCAAGAATTACACCCGGGGGTATTCGTCGCAAACACAATTGCTTCTATGACTAACCCATATGTCCGCATATTAAATACTAACGACACAGACGTGCAAATTACAAATATAAACCTATTAAATGAAAACCAGTCCGATTATAAAATCTTAAAAAAAGACAAACAGCAGGATTTAAAAAATAAAACCACAATAATGAACAAACTAGCATCCCTTTTCGTAAAGGAACCTCTACATAAATTATGCTCAGACTTTGATGACAACAATTTCTATAAACAAAAATTAAGACTCAAAGACACAACACTAGTCTACACCAAAAACTACAGAATAGCGCACAGCCAAAAAAATAAATCAATAAACAAGTAAACAAATTGATCAATGATGATATTAATGAATTATCTATGTTTGAGTTCAATAGTCCAATCTTATTGGTTCCTAAAAAGTCGCTACCTGGCAGCAATGAAAAACGGTGGAGATTGGTAGTTGATTATAAAAAAATTAACAAAAAACTAGTAGAGGATACATTCCCACGACGCGCTAAATACTTCTCTTGTTTAGACTTAATGTCAGGATTTTATCAAGTAGAATTAGAATAAAACTCTCGGGACATAACATCATTTTCCACAGATAAGGGCTCATTCAGATTCAAGCAATTACCATATGGATTAAAAATTGCACCAAACTCGTTTCAAAGAATGATGTCCCTTGCATTCACGGGTCTAACACCATCCCAAATATTCCTTTATATGGATGATCTAATTGTAATTCGGTGCTCTGAAAATCACATGATTAGGAACTTAAGGAATGTATTTGAAACCTGTCGAAAGTATAACTTAAAGTTGCACCCTGACAAATGCTCTTTCTTTAGACATGAAGTTACTTTTCTAGGACATCAAATGCACAAATAAATGAATTTTACCAGACGAAAGCAAGTTCAAAACGATTCAAGATTTCCCGACTCCCTAGATTGGCGACGAAGCCAAAAGATTTGTAGCTTTTTGTAATTACTATCGCTGATTCATTCCAAATTTTACATATCAGGCACAATTTATGAATAAATTATCAAGGAAAAATGTAGAATTCAACTGGGATACAAACTGTCAATCAGCTTTTGAATACTTAAAAACAAATTATTAAGTCCACAAATACTCCAATATCTAGAATTCAACAAAAAATTCTGTATCACAACTTTTTTTTTTTTTTTAACGTTTAATATATATTTGTTGAATCTACTCTTCAATTAGAGCCTAACAACAAGTTTGAGATATTTTTCTTAATCTAGTATTTAAGATAAATCCTGGGGATATTGCAGGCGGCCCGAATCACTTGTTATTGGGTTGGTCTGTCATTTCTTTTAAGACGAGTTCTATTATTAGTTCGCGTAAGGGAATTGGCAAGAACATTTGGGTGTGCATCCAGTTTCGCAGAATACTTTAGTTGTTGACTACCTATTTCAGATTTTACGCTAGGTATATTTAGATCATTTTGAATGTTGTCGTTCCGTATGTACCACGGGGCCCCCGTGATTGATCTTAAAATTTTCGACTGCGCTCTTTGTATAATATCGACATCGCTGGTACTTGCCTTCCCCATAGTACGGCTCCGTAAGTCCAGATGGGTTTCAGTACGGTGTTGTATAGGAGGACTTTATATTCCAGACGTAGAGGGGACCGAGCATTGATGATCCAATGTAGGCTACTTGCTTTCAGTTTAAGCTGTGACTTTTTTTGCTTCGATGTGCTTGCGCCAAGTAAGTCTTCTGTCTAGGTGGATGCCAAGGTAAGTGACATCCTCGGCTTGAGGAACTGGTACGTTGTTTAGCATTAGAGCTGGACAGATTCTTTTGTTAAGCGTAAATGTAACATGTTTGCATTTCTGCTCGTTGACCCGGATACGCCAGGTTGCTAGCCATTCCTCTACCACCTTGAGGTGTTCCTCTAATTTTGCAGAGGCTTGTATTGGGCATTTGGATCTGCTGAGGATTGCCGTGTCATCGGCAAAAGTGGACGTTGTAAGTCCTAAACTCGTTGGTAAGTCTGCAGTGTACAGTAGGTAGAGCAATGGGCCGAGTACACTGCCTTGCGGTACACCAGCTTTGATTTCAAAATCAGCCGAGACGGAGCCATTACATCTTACAGCGAATTGCCTATTGTAAAGGTAAGATTCCATGAGTTTGTGGGTGTACTGTGGCAGTTTTTGCCGGATTTTGAACATCAGACCCTCCAGCCAAACTCTATCGAAAGCCTGGGCAACGTCGAGAAAGACAGCCGCACAGTATTCTTTTAGTTCGAATGCTGTTCGTATTTCGGATGTTATGCGATTGACTTGTTCAATTGTACCATGTTTTTCGCGGAAGCCGAACTGGTGTGAAGGGATTGTGTTCTCCGATGCCAGAAATGAGTTTAGTCGGATCTGCAGGACCTTTTCAAAAAGCTTCGAAAGACATGGCAGCAAACTAATTGGCCTATAGGATGATGGCTGGGTTTTGTCCTTTCCCACTTTAGGAATCATGATGATAGTGGACCTTTTCCATGTTCTTGGGAAGTAGCCAATTCTTATTATAGCGTTGAACAGTTTGCAGATGTATTGTATGGCAATGATAGGGAGTTCCAGGATCATTTTCGGTGTGATTAGGTCATGGCCAGGGGCTTTTTTTTGGCTTTATGTGGTTTTTGATAACTGCAGTGATCTCGTCCGATTGGAGTTCCGAGTACTCACTATCCGTTAGTGTGCTTGAAGGGGGAAGTACAGATGAGTTTGATGTTGGATTTGGCTGGAAAACCATTTTAAGATGTGTGGCAAATACGGATGCCCTCTCTTCGTCGCTGCGGGCCCATCCACCGGTTGGACTCCTTATCGGTGAAATTGTCTCTGCAGGAGCGCTTAAAGTTGGGTGGGCTTTCCACAGAGGATGTTTAGTGCTGGTTGGGCTGAGCTTTTCTATGTATTTTCTTTGAGCCCAGCTTTCCTCTTGTCTTAACGCCTTGGAGAGGTTGCGATTAGCATGCCTTAGGCGAAGTTTTGCTGCTGGTGAGCGAGTAATCTGCCATTCTCTTCTTAGACGTCGTTTTTCCGTTACTAATTGTTCTATCCGCCGGTTCGTAGGCCTGTCAACAGGTTTAGTGTAAGAAGAGGCAGGTGGAGTAGATACTTTTGCTGCAGCTGCCATCATAGACTCAAGTGCAGAGACGCACATATCAATGTCCTCTGCAGCATTCAGTTTCGGCGAACAGTCAATGTGGGCACTCATGTACATTTTAAATTTAAGCCAATTTGTTTTGTTGTTTGTAAGCCTATATGGGCGATCAAGTACTTGAGGTCTTGTTAATAGTGTGAATAGTACTGGAGAGTGATCGGAAGTTAGATCTAGCAGTGTATCCGCAGTGATCCGATTACGTGGAATCCTCTTGGTTACTGCGAAATCAATCAAGTCAGGCACTTTCTGTGGATCTGTGGGCCAATAAGTAGGCCTACCCGGTGAGACGCAATCCATCTTATTGAGAGGGTTGACTATTGTGTTGTACAACTGCTTGCCTTTAGGATTTACCAGGCGAGATCCCCAGTGCGTATGTTTGGCGTTATAGTCCCCTGCTGCAATGAAGCGATCTCCGAGTGTGTTAAAGAAATCGGTAAATTCCTTTTCAGAGATTGAGAAGCGTGGTGGGCAGTACAGGGCAACCAATGTAGTGTTGCCGCAGCTGGTTTGGACGGTTATAGCAGTTGCTTGTAGGTGCTGTGTTTCAAATCTGTTGAGGAACGAGTGTTTTATACGGTTTTTGATTAGGATACCAGCCCCGCCATGAGCTTTTCCGTCTGGATGGTTTGTTGCATAGAAGGTATATTTTGGTATTTGAAAATTATTTTTTGATGTTAAATGTGTTTCCGAAATCAGCAAAACGTCGATTTCACTTGAGTCTAGGAATAGTTGCAGTTCATTTTTGTGCTTGGAGATGCCGTTAGCATTCCAAAGACATAGACGTAGGGAAGCCATTATTTATTCTCGGTAAGCTTCTGGATAAGCAGGTTTTGACTCCGCATCAGTTCTTGCATACAGTTTTGCATGAACGTCATAAAAGTGGTCATGTTTTGATTGAGTGAGATCAATAGGGCTTCTAAGCCACTTGGAATTTGCTGGCCAAGCTCTGGTGCGCTAGGTTGCGGATTCTGTAGATGGTGGAGTGACGGGGTCTCTTTTGCGGGCTCCGTCTGTCCAGTTCGGAGCACACTAGCGAAGGATACACTAGGACTGTATGTAGCAGGCAAGTTAGATGATCTAACAGCCTTGGCGAAGAATACCTCCGGTGTAGTTTTAGAGGCGTTGACGGTGATTTTTGGTCCAGCTGGGGGTTTGCGCCCGTTTAGGTGAGATTTAAGATCCTTGAAGACAGGACATCCTCTGTAGTTGGCCGTGTGGTTCCCTCCACAGTTACTGCATAATCTTAGTGCGACATTGTTTCTGTCCTTGGTGCAAATGCCATCTTTATGATGTTCGCCACAGCCAACACACACTGACCTGAGATTGCAGTTGTTAGAGGTGTGGTTGTATTCCTGGCAGTTTTTACACTGCGGTGGTTGGTGTCTCTTATGGGGCTCCTCTACGGTGTTTCTTCTGTGCAATAGGAGCTGTAGGTTGTAGATTGGGTGCACTTCATTTGGCTTCGACCGCTTTGCATCTGGTTGGAGCTCGATTTTAAAGAGCGGCTGTGCGACTTTGTTCCTGTTGATGATGTTGACAACGGATTTGACCGCAAACCCTTTTTCGACCAACGCGTCTGCTATTTCTTGAGTAGGGACCGATGGCTCAATCCCCTTCAACACAACCTGGAGCCCTTTACTGCTTTTTAGTTGGTAGGTATAGAAGTTGATGTTAGCATTACGGAGGTACTTTTCGATGATGCGGAAATTGTCCTCAGTTTGGGTTTGGCATTTAATTTCTTTAATGTTACCCCTATTGAGAGGGGTTACAACAAAGTTATTTGCCCCTACTATTTCTACTAGCTTCGAAATCAGGGCGCTGCAGTTGGCTCCACGGATGTATAAGGGGGTGGTCTAGCCGATTTAACTTTATCTACAGCGCCGGCTTGATCATCTTGCTGATCGGCAAGAATTTTAAAACGATTCCCGCTAAGGGGTGCTACTCGTTCATTTGGTTTGGTTATTTTCGGCGTGTTGCCACTTTTTTTCTTTTGCGGGCTTAGCTTCCGCTTAGTTATTTTAATATATCTATCCATTCCAGTTTGGACAGAAGTCGTTGGGTTTACTATTGTGGCTGACTCAGGGCGACTTGTCGTTGACGGCTTGAGGCAGGTCAATACTTCAGAAAAGTTACTCTTCTTCAACATAGGCGATTTGATCATTAATGGAAGAATTGATCTAGATCTATACCTTCCAAGGGAGAAGGAGATTTTTTTTTAGAAAAATATGTCTCGAGATGTTGCAACATACATCAAAAATTGCGAAAAGTGCAAACTAGCAAAAATAACCAGACACAACCACTCACCATTGATAATAACACCAACCCCTTCAACCACATTTGACACAATAATAATAGATACAATTGGACCATTACCAAAAACAATGAATGGAAATGAATACGCAGTTACTATTATCTGCGATCTGTCCAAATTTCTCATATCAATACCAATACCAAACAAAAGTGCAAAAGCGTTTGCAAAGGCAATATTTGAAAAATTTATTTTAATTTAACATTTCTAATTTAATATAACAAATTTTAACATAACTAAAATTAACTGCACGGCGCACCATCATCAAACTCTTGGAACAGTAGAAAGGAGCCATAGACCTTTCAATGAGTACATCAGGTCATATAAATATTTTTACAAACAATAACAATAACAAATCTTGACGTCATCCGCAAACATGAGCACGCGTGAATGAGCCAAGGCCAAAGGCAAATCATTTATAAACAATGTAAATAATAGTGGGCCCAGATGACTGCCTTGGGGTACACCTGACGTAACTCGAACAGTTTTTGATATCGAGGAACGAAAAGACACCTTTTGGGTTCTGCCAATAAGATACAACTTTAACCAAACCAATAGTTTTGGGGTAAAACCCAAGATGTAAAGTTTCGCGAGAAGCATAGAATGATCAACCGTATCAAAAGCCTTACTAAAGTCAGTATAAATAACATCAGTTTGACACTTTTTACGGAAGACATGGTGTACAAGCGTAGTCAATTCTAAAAGGTTGGTAACCGACGAACGACCTTTCATGAAGTCATGCTGACAAGGAGAAATAGTGGATCTGATAGATGTTGAAGGGAAGATGTAATAATTTTTTTAAACAGTTTAGGTATTGCCGAAAGTTTGGCAATGCCACGGTAGTTAGAAACATCCGATTTGCTACCCTTTTTAAAAAGCGGAATAATAAAAGACTCCTTCCAAATATCAGGAAAGCTACAAGTCTCACTCGATATAAAGAATAACCAAGCTAAAGGCTTAGATAGGGAAATCGAACACATTTGAAGGATGCAACTAGGTATATAATATTATCAGGCCCGGGAATGAAGGAAGACGTCATAGATGACAAGCTAAAGATAATACAGTCTTCAGTAATAGTGGAAAAAAACATACAATTTAAGTGTGGGATTGAAAAGGGTTGTTATTAAATGAATTAGAAACGGAATTGTAAGAAATAGTAACTTCAATGGTAGGGTGATAAGGATCTTCAGGTTTCACTAGTGGATGTGTTTGTGATACAGCACTAACAGTGGGATCAGAGACAAAAACAAGATCAAGGATTCTTTTAGAAGAGTTAAGGAAAGAATTCAACTGATATAGTGGACATTCAAGAAGCTATCAAGAAAAACATGTTGAGATGAAGGAATTAAGAAAGATAGAATATCATCAACAGGCCAAGAAATATGAGGCAAGTTAAAATCACCAAAACTATAAGAAAATCACGATCTTTAAGACGACCAAAAATAGTTCGTAAAACATCAGCATGGTGCACGTAGATCATGATATCAGAAGCTGAAGAAATATATGAGCAAGAGATATATAAAGTTAGAACATGTAACTTCGACGCAAATAAACTCAACACCTAAGGGGAGATAAATCGGCACCACACTTGAAGACAGATTCGAGTTGACAGCAATGAGTACTCCACCGCCACGACGACCAACACGATCAAGCCTATAAGAAATAAAGTTATTAGAAAAATTTCATTATCCAAAACAGAGGAGTTAAGCCGAGTTTCAGAGAAAGCTAATATGTCAGCCGAAAAGGTTTGGCTATCACAGAACAGGTTCGAGAGCTTTGTAAGAAGTCCTCTTACATTTTGATAATGAATGCAAAGACTAGACGTTATTAGTTTTTTCAAGCAGAAGATAAATTAGGAAGGTGGACAGGCAACGGACGAGAGCGCTTATTGGGCGCAAACTCGTGTACAACTAGGCCCTCTGGCCAAAAATTAGGGTCAACCATAGCTGAGAAGTACACATTTGTTACTGTAATTTTAAAAGAGGAGATTTCACGAGGCCTAGAAAACTTAAAATATTACCACAATGTAGGCTGCCACAGATGACCCAGAAGTATCTGGAGCCAGCCTAGAGATAGTTAATGGAGGAGGAGGAGCATTGGGATCCGTAAGTGATTGAGAGCCAGCATGATCCTGTGATTGATCGGAGTTCCCGTGAGGGATAGATTGAGGTACACCAGGGCTTGTAATGGGTACTTCAATCTGAAAAGAAGAGCATAAAGAAGGACAAGAAGATGGTGTAGGCAAAAGTAAAATGGGAGACGAAGTAATAGAGAGAGCTGGCGACTGATTACGAGGCAATTCAAGGGTACATTTCTTGGGCAATTTCTCAGAAGGTGGAACAAACTTGAATTGCGACAATAAATGAAAGCTAGAGTCACACTCGTTAGATAGCTGTTTGGCCAGTTTGTTTAAAGAAAGAAACTTTGAACGAAGATCCCTATACATACGGCTAAAATCAAACTGCTGGCTGGCACAAGATGGGCAAGTCCAGCGCATTAAGCCAAGCTCAGGCTTAGATACAGACAAACCAGAAAATTAGTCGTAGTCGCGGCCATTGAGGCCAGCACATTTTAAGTGAATAAGATTATCGCAGAGCCAACAAGATATTGCTCTATACTGATCATCAAAACGATCAGAATGCTTGCAATTAGGTAGACAACAAGCCATTGAAAAGTTGAAAGAAACACATGGCAACAAAAATATATATATATAAGAATATATAGAAAAATTTAAATACACAGCACAAAGATAATTAATTATAAAAAATCAATAATTACAAATAAAACAAAGAGACAGCTAGAGTGCACAGCACAACAGAGAGTGCAAGAACAGTTATAAGCCGAGCTTTGAGATGCGGACTTACAAAAGTGAATACGCGGGAGAGTAGCAGAGCACAAGCACAAAGCAGAGAGAACAATAAAGCCACTAGCACTGATGGTATGATGGGGGGCGATGAGGGGAGCAACTGCTGAAGCAATGAAGAAAGAAAAAAAAAAAAATATGTAAATGCACCAAATACTAATCACGAAAAAGAAAAAACTGTTTAAACTGATTAATTTGGCGAATTATGGAAATAAAACACAAGGGACTCAAGCGAACAACGCCAGCGAAAGCGTAAACAAACTAAGCACAATTAAAAATTGAGAAAAAACCAGAGGGCCGGGGCTAACTTCGACCGCGTCAAAGTTTGTATACCCTTGCAACTTTCTTGGTAACTCTTTCCTTACCTATTAGCCATCAATGTGGAAGAACGTTTTTATATAAAAAGTGTTTGCGAAAGAATGGCCTACAATCATAGGAAATAATGAAGATATTCATCAAAGTCACTGTTTTCGACCGATCATTCCTATGGGAGCTATATGATATAGTCACCCGATCTTGATCAAATTTGGCACAGTCGTTTATAATCGTAATAATATTTAGTTTCATGCCAATAGCACAGAAAATAACGAAGTTATTGATAAAATTCACTGTTCGTGACTACAACCGAGATCTACAACCCCTGCAGTATATACAAGCCTGCGTGCAAAATTTCAGCTCTGTAGCTCTTACGGTCTAGTAGGAGTTTGCGTTGATCCAGACGGACGAACGGACGTACGGACATGGCTATTTGAACTCGTCTCGTCGTACTGATCAAGAATATATATACTTTGTATGGTCTCTCCTGCTTCGTTCTATGCGTTGCACACTTCTGACCATGCAAAAGGGTGCAAGGGTATAAAAATGCAAATGTTTTATTACCAACAACAAAGAAAAGTTACTCCTCTTCAACAAAGGCGATTTGATCATTAATGGAAGAATAGATCTAGATCTATTCCTTCCAAGGATTAAAAAAAGAAGCCGGTGCTCAAAGAATCTATAAACTGACGATATACATGTCAGAAAAACTATTTAGGTCACTTACACTTAATGAACTAAAACAAAAAGGAAAAGACACATTAAAAAATTTAGAAATAGCAGTTCTACCTCAAGTAAAAGTAATAACAATACATAAGTACATTAAATAAATATCATAGTGACCCAATGGAGGGAGGTCACTGCGGGGTAAACAGAACGCTAGGAAAAATATAAAGAGATTTTTTTTGAAAAATATGTCTCGAGATGTTGCAACATACATCAAAAATTGCGAAAAGTGCAAACTAGCAAAAATAACCAGACACAACCACTCACCATTGATAATAACACCAACTCCTTCAACCACTTTTGACACAATAATAATAGATACAATTGGACCATTACCAAAAACAATGAATGGTAATGAATACGCAGTTACTATTATTTGCGATCTGTCCAAATATCTCATATCAATACCAATACCAAACAAAAGTGCAAAAGCGGTTGCAAAGGCAATATTTGAAAAATTTATTTTAATTTAACAATTCTAATTTAACATAACAAATTTTAACATAACTAAAATTAACTCCACGGCGCACCATCATCAAACTCTTGGAACAGTAGAAAGGAGCCATAGACCTTTCAATAAATACATCAGGTCATATAAATATTTTTCTTTTTGAAAAAAAGGAGGTGATAGCAGTAAATTAGAAGTAATTAGAACTTAAGCATAATGTTTAGCTTTAAGTTCCGTTAAGGACACTAGGCATAAGACCAATGTAAATGCTCCCCTATAAATACCGGGCTTGCGGCCCCAATAATTTACTTCAAGTCAAACCTTGCCTTCGCATATTGCAGTACCTTAAACTTAAATTCATCATTAAACGGCTTCCACTGCAACTCCAAGGTTTTATTTGCTTCGATCTCATAAAGTTTTAATACTTTATTATTGCCAGTATGAATAACCTCTTCAACAATTTAGGATCTATTCGGAATGCCTTATCTCAAATTCATTTCTGCGTTTTCCAGCTCTCTGGAAACCTTCTGAACATTGTGTTTTGATTCTTGTACGGTATTTCCTCCAGTCATTTAATCATCTTGGATAATTTTACTAATCACTTTATCCTGACATCCGTTTGCTATCTCTGCAAGTACCCTAGTACCTGAATAAGGTGCTGATGCACAACCGTAAGTTACTGTTGTCAATTTTATTTTATATTTTCTTAATTTTTTTGCGGTGAATTTCTCCACAAAATATGACAATTTTTGATTGTCTTGATCAATGTTTATCTGTCAACACATTTTCTCAATATCTGCATTTTAATATTATGTCGGATATATCCTTTTGAAGTCGAGGCCCGATCCACATAACGTCATTTAGACTTCTGTTAGACTTGTTTTTTTAATTACTGCAAATAAGAGACACCTTAATCCTTAGCTTCAATCATATGGCCCAAGTCCAAATATTCCTTAATAAATTTTTCGTACTCTGTTTTAAGTTTTGGAGTTGCTTGCATTTTTGAGTCAAATAATTCCCATTCCTACTTAAACAGGATCGTTACCACATATCTTCCCGCGCTCCCATAGTTGTGGATCGCATCGTAATCTCTTTCTTGCTCATCTGGTTTCTGTTCATTTTCATTGTTTCACTCTTCAGAATCGGGTTACTCGCCAAATATATGTATTCAAACAACTCTATGTCTCTCCCTTTACTGCTACATTCTGCTTCATTCTTCTTATCAGCGTTTTCTTCTCAGGACTATATAAACGATAAGCTTTTGCTGTCAATGAATACCAATCATTAAATATTCCTCCCCTTTAGCAGCGAGTCTTTGTAAGTCTTCTTCAGAGCGATAGCATTAGCTCCAAAGATTCTCAGGTGAGAATCTTTTGGTCTTCTACAAATTAAGCTTCAAAGGGCGTCATATCTACATATTTTACAAAGGAATGCAAATACTTTTAAATATCACGTCAAAGACTTTCTCAGTTGTTTTTGACACATAGATGAAATTTGTCTGCAATTCTTTCACGTACAAAACGTTCAAAAGGTCAGCACTGAATTTTCCTTTGTTGATACACACAGAAACAATACCTTCTGAATAAAACGAGTTCTCTCCCGCGAGTAGTACTTTTTCTCTTTCTTTTTCTACACATATGAACAGTTGCGCCACTCTCTACACCAAAAGTTGAATCTTTAAATTTGTTTACACTGTACACTGGACAAAATCGCAAAATTTCGGTTTCCTTTGTCTTTTTCTTTGCAATCAGCAATAAAGTGGCAAAACTGTCCACACTTAAAACATTTTTATACCCTTGCAAAAAGGGTATATTAATTTTGGTCAGAAGTGTGCAACGCATAGAACGAATCATCTCCGACCATACAAAGTATATATATTCTTGATCAGTACGACGAGACGAGTTCAAATAGCCATGCCCGTCCGTCCGCCTGGATCAACGCAAACTCCTCCTAGACCGTAAGAACTACTGAGCTGAAATTTTGCACGTAGGCTTGTATATACTGCAGGGGTTGTATATCTCGGATTCAGCCGGATCGGATCACTATATCATATAGCTCCCATACAAACCCCAAAGTAACGAACAGTGACTTTTCTCAATAACTTCGTTAATTTCTGTGCTCATATCGTGAAACTAATATTAGAGAGTTTATTACGCCTATTAAAGACTGTGCCAAGTTTGATCAAGATTGGATGACTATATCATATAGCTCCCATAGGAACAATCGGTCGAAAACAGTGACTTTTGTAAATAACTTCGTTACTTTTAACGCGATTGCTTTCAAATTAAACAGTTGTTAGTTTAATATATCTGTTAACGATTGTGCCAAATTTGATAAAGATCGGGTGACTATATCATATAGCTCTAATAGGAACGATCGGTGGAAAACAGTGACTATGATCAATATCTTCCACATTGATGGCTAATAGGTAAGGAAAGAGTTACCAAAAAAGTTGCAAGAGTATACAAATTTTGACGCGGTCAAAGTTAGCCCCGGCCCTCTGGTTTATTTTTCGTTTCATCATTCTTTACGTAGTCCTTTTTCTGCTCTTTTCTATTAGTTTTCGACACACACATGATTTGGACCGTTTTCGCTTTTATCGAAATTCATTCGATGTCTGTCTCCTTCACCAAGAAGTTTGATTTCCTTATTCTTTTCTTACCTATTAGCCAACAATGTGGAGGAACGTTTAATCTAAAAAAATCGGTTTCCTTTGTCTTTTTCCTTGCAATCAGCAATAAAGTGACAAAACTGTCCACACTTAAAACATTTTTATACCCTTGCAAAAAGGGTATATTAATTTTGGTCAGAAGTGTGCAACGCATAGAACGAAGCATCTCCGACCATACAAAGTATATATATTCTTGACTAGCACGATGAGACGAGTTCAAATAGCCATGCCCGTCCGACCGTCTGGATCAACGCAAACTCCTCCTAGACCGTAAGAGCTACAGAGCTGAAATTTTGCACGTAGGCTTGTATATACTGCAGGGGTTGTATATCTCGGATTCAGCCGGATCGGACCACTATATCATATTGCTCCCATACAAACCCCAAAGTAACGAACAGTGACTTTTCTCAATAACTATAAACTACAAACTACTGTGCCAAATTTGATCAAGATCGGATGACTATGTCATTTATATCCCATAAGAACGATCGGTCGAAAACAGTGACTATGATCAATATCTTCGTTATTTCCTATGATTGTAGGCCATTCTTTCGCAAGCATAAGCCTTTTTAGATAAAACGTTCTTCCACATTGATGGCTAATAGGTAAGGAAAGAGTTACCAAAAAGGTTGCAAGGGTATACAAACTTTGACGCGGTCGAAATTAGCCCCGGTCCTTTGGTTTTTATATTCATTTTTATTTACAACCAAATTTCATTTACTTCATGTATATAGATAGTTAGTTATTGGCGGTGTGGCTCAAACAAGCTAATACGGGACTACCGCGAGGTATTGCTTTGCAGCGGCCCGCTTAAACTAAACCTTTAAAATAAATTTCCCTTCTCAGCCTCTCTAGTCGCCGTTGTTCGACCATGACGGTTGCCGCAAACTCGCACACTGCCTCGCATTTCGAGACCGTTTTCTAACATCAGAGGCACCAGGTTCTCAATGGTGATGCGCGTGCCGATCCTGGACTCCAACTCGCGTCTCTGTGCTTCATAGCGAGGGCAGTGAAATGCTATGTGCCTTGAGTCCTCGACGATGCCGGCTCCGCACCATGTGCATTCGTCGGATGCCTCGTCCCAAAACGCTTTAGATAAGCTCTGAAGCAGCTATGGCCGCTCAGAATTTGCGTCAAGTAAAACGTAACTTGCCCGTGACTTCTGCCTATTTATTGTTGTAGGTCTGGGATAAGGCCGTAAGTCCAACGGCCCTTCGCAGATTCCGTCCATCGTTGCTGCCATGGAGCCACATGTTCGCCTCGTATTTCTTGCCGTATACTGGCTAAGGACGTATATTCCAAGTGCTCACGGAAGCAGAGTCGTGTATCCAGCATTACACCTAGGTATTTGATGGCCCTCTTAGACGTGATAGTTTTGCCACCAACTTCTATAGAGGCGGTCTCGACTTTCTTCCTGCTGCTAATTGAAACGGCTTCAGTCTTGTGTTCTGCCAATTCAAGACCTGCAACATCCAGCCACCGGCCAATAGTTGCAATGGCGTTGTTGCATTTTTGTTCCGCTACTGCAAGCTCCTTTTCCGTTACCACCACAGCGATATCATCGGCAAAGCCGATTATGAGTGTGCCCGGATCAAAATTTAGTCTGAGGCCTCCGTCTTACATGTAATTCCACAGGAGAGGGCCCAGTACTGAACCCTGTGGTACTCCAGCAGAGATGCTATATTCCTCCGAGCCGTCCGCTGTCGAGTATCGGAGTCGCCTATTTGTGAAGTAGCTGTCCACTATATGCAGCTGATTACCCTGAACGCCGAAAGAAGCCAGACTGCCCATTATACGACTCCATTCAGCCTAGTTAAATGCGTTTCTGATGTCGAGAGTCACCACCATGCAGTATTGTTTGTTTCCCCCTTCCATCGGTTACCAGATATGGCGTCTCTGGCTGTGTCCACAACTGTGCTTATCGCGTCTATTGTCGATCTTGCCTTTCTGAATCCGTATTGGTTAGGAGAAAGTCCACCTACTTCCTCAATAGCCTTGTTAGGCCTATGCGCTATGAGCGATTCCAATATTTTCCCTGCTGTGTCCAGGGGCTTGCCAGGTTTGGTAGGTACTCCTACCAATAGTACAAGATTCTGCCTTTTCCATCTGGATTGAAAGGTTCCTTCTCTCAGGCTGATGTTTTCCCGACATCAACGCGTTTGACCACGGTCTGGTATGCCTTTCACCAGGGATCGTGCTCGGCAGAGTCGCAAAGACGCAGGAAGCATTCTCTTTTGCTATTTCTGATTGCATGCTTTAGTTCCAGCCGTTTGCTATGGTATTCAAGCCTTAGAGATTCAAAACTTTCTGTACCTCTTGAACGCTGAAATAGTCGCCGAGCACGGAAACACGCTCGTCTGGCTGCCGCTATATTGTCGCATCACCAATGTACAGCCGCATAGAGGCGTTTAAAAAGTTTAAAGTTTAAAAAGTAGCGTTGTAGGCTGTCTCAATGCTATGCATAATACTGTTCGCCAGGTTTTCTGCACTGTTTTCCTTTGTGTTGAACAGCTCAAAGTATCCACTCTGAATGCTCCTTTGCTCACAGTAGTATGGTGAGGAGGTGTACTACGGTCAATGGAGAACAATATTACATCATGATCGCTGGCGGAGTAAATATCGCATACTTTCCAGTTGGAAAATCGCACCAGTGGATCGCTTACAAACGTCAAGTCTATTATTGATCCCATACCTGCTATGTTGAAGGTTTTCTTGGACCTTGTGTTGAGTAAGGAAACGTTGAGAGTCGTCAGAGCCTCAAGAAGCAAACGGCCACTAGTTCGTCAATGATCTCTCCAAATCTCGCGATGGATAAGCTGATTAATCAGAGGTGCTTGGAGTGCACTGCAAGTTCTAAATAGTTTGTTTGTCGAGTCTGAGACCCAGCCTACAATACTTTCCATTCTGTATAGTTCACTGAGAATTGCAATATCTGCTGATACTTCGCGGATTGTTTGGTGCAAAAGATCTTGAGCCGCAATGCAATGGTTCAAGTTCAGCTGTATCACTTTTATTTTAGGCGTCATCTTAATTTTTCCCGGTCCGCCTCAACTGAGGGCATAGCTGACTACCAGCTCTGTGGCCTATTTTGACCCTGTCTACGCCTGCTTCAATACAAAGGAAGCAAGTTTCTGACCCATCGCACTTTGCAGCCTTATGGCCTAGCTGTCCACATTTGAGGCAGCAGTTCGACCTATCGGTTTGGCTGCTGCATTTGGCTGCTACATGGCCAAAGCCCAGGCATCGATAGCATCGAGTTGGTAGCTCTTCCAGTACGATGATGCTGCAGAGATTCCAGCCTACTTCCAGTTTACCCAATAGCAGTATTTTTTGCATTACCGCATCCGGGGCTGTGATGATCGCCACCTGAGTATTGCGCTTATATAATCGGTCGCATACTCTTCACCGTACACGTCGATGCATCAATATTCGCGTGCCCTTCGGGGCTTGGCCTCCTTTACGCGGGTCCGAATTGAGATTTGACCTTCATCTTCCCTCTGATCACTTTTTTTGCACCGAAAGGGCTGGCAACATCCGATGCCTCTGTTGCCGCTGCAATTGTCGTATACTCTTCGAAATCTTGGAACTTTTTTTGGCCCGCCTGAGAGGTGTTATTCGAAGTCGAAGTTGACTCGGCGTTTCCTATTGTAGCACTTGATGGGAGCTTCATGCATTCACAAATACAGTGGCAACTCCTGGTTGGAAGTACCTCCGATACTGTTGCACTTTCTGCATCCGTTTTCTGCTCTCTTCTTGCTCGCTGCGTTGGGACAAAACCTGGACTTGCTGTCTCCTCTGGTGCGACGCCCTTGCCCTGGAAAAGCAGTATCAGATCTTCATGCAGTTTTTGAAGTTTCGCCACGTTCTCTTAAGCGGGTTCGTAATCGAACGATTACGCCCATCTTTACATTTTACCGTCATCATTGAGATGGACTCTAGCACGAGTCCCATTTCATCTAGCTCCCTACATACTGGCTGCACTTTTACTCTTTTGAACGGAACACTCCTCGATTCAGGGCTACTGGCAGGACTCGGGGTGCCTCTTGCTCTTTTTGGGGAGTCCGATGGTTGTGTTTCGACTCCTCACAGACTTGGTTAGATTAAAAAACTGGCGGCCATCAGTGTGCCGGCAGGATTTAGATCCAGATTTGCTCCTTTTTTTGGCTCTATACTTCATTTTGGTTGACTCCCTGCTGTGGCGGAGACCGCTGCAGCATCGGTCGTCGCCCGAACGCCGATTCGTACTCAGCTTCCAGTATGCCTTGGTCTACGTACGCAAGTCCCCCGGTGGCCAAGAATTTCCTCCTGGCGACGGCTGGGAGATATACCGCCCCGACTCGGTGGCCTAAATCCAAGCTAGTATAGAACTAAAAGCGTTGACCAGTAGACCAAGGTTACTTCGGAAAAAGTGGGACCAAAAAAAAAAAAGAAGGAAAACAAATATAGGTGTAACACAGGATTTGAACCTATACCTCTACCGATCCTTTAGGCTTGGCCTCTTACCTCTCCGCCAGAGGCGGTGCCGCGCCGGCTTGGCACAGACTGTATGCAATGCAGAAAATTTTGTGCAGACTCAATTTAAATTTAAATTAATATCAATTTATTAAATTAAAAATAAAAAGAATATATATATTTAGATTTATTGAGCCAACAGGGGATTTCAGCAAATTTCTTCGCCGGGATTTGAACCAGCGAAATCGGCTTAAGCAACTGAGGTGCTACCCCCGGCACCACGGGGTGCTGGAATCAGGTGGCGGCTAGAACTTTGTTTGCAGGTCCCCTTACAGTTTCCGTGTTATGGTGCACAAGGGGAATATTATGCTGGAGAAAAGCTCGGCTTACCTCTCGGCTGGTAGTCCGGGTGGTCCGGCAGGTCTGCTAATCAGCTGGTGGAGGAATGTGGAGAGATGCTTACAAGAGTAGCTACATTCACCTCACCCTCACAGATGCAGGAGGTAAGAGGCAAACCTGCTACGCCCGAATTGGTCACCAAACCACTGGTGCTCCAAAAAACCAAAAGCACAACTAGCACCTTGCTGGGACACAATTACTATATCACTATTACTATCGAACAGGGAAAATACAGGAGACTCTCTCGGCGCAGTTTTAAGATCTAGTTAAGTCCTCTTAACTACGATTTTTATATAAATTACGGAGCTATAACAAAACGCGACCGCACTGGAGAATTTCAATCTGTGTGCAAGGGTATAAAAATGCAAATGTTTTATTACCAACAATAAAGAAAAGTTACTCTTCTTCAACAAAGGCGATTTGATAATTAATGGAAGAATAGATCTAGATCTATTCCTTCCAAGGCTTAAAAAAGAAGCCGGTGCTCAAAGAATCTATAAACTGAAGATATACATGTCAGAAAAACTATTTAGGTCACTTACACTTAATGAACTTAAACAAAAAGGAAAAGACACATTAAAAAATTTAGAAATAGCAGTTCTACCTCAAGTAAAAGTAATAACAATACATAAGTACATTAAATAAATATCATAATGACCCTATTGAGGGAGGTCACTGCGGGGTAAACAGAACGCTAGGAAAAATAAAAAAAAAGATTTTTTTTGAAAAAATATGTCTCGAGATATTGCAACATACATCAAAAATTGCGAAAAGTGCAAACTAGCCAAAATAACCAGACACAACCACTCAACATTAATAATAACACCAACCCCTGCAACCACTTTTGACAGAATAATAATAGATACAATTGGACCATTACCAAAAACAATGAATGGTAATGAATACGCAGTTACTATTATTTGCGATCTGTCCAAATATCTCATATCAATACCAATACCAAACAAAAGTGCAAAGCGGTTGCAAAGGCAATATTTGAAAAATTTATTTTAATTTAATTTAACAATTCAAATTTAACAATTCAAATTTAACATAACAAATTTTAACATAACTAAAATTAACCCCACGGCGCACCATCATCAAAACCTTGGAACAGTAGAAAGGAGCCCCTTTCAATGAGTACATCAGGTCATATAAATCCATTAAAAAGCTGTCCCTTTTTTCTGTAGCTATCTGCAACATTGATGACTTCAATAAAGAAATAAAATTTAAACTTCAAATAGCATAAAATAGAGCAAAACTGTTTATCGAAAAATTTAAAGCATTACAAAAAGAAACATATGATAAAAACACAAAAAAAGTATCGCTAACTGAAATACACAGGGCAATATAACATACAGGTCCTAACAACAATATAGTAATAACTGATGATAAAAATAAAAAGCAAACAGTACATTTAGATAGAATAAAAATAATATAACCAGGGGGCCGGGGCTAATTTCGAACGCGTCAAAGTTTGTATACCCTTGCAACTTTTTTGGTAACTCTTTCCTTACCTATTAGCCCTCAATGTGGAAGAACGTTTTATATCAAAAGGCTTATTTTTGAGAAAGAATGGCCTACAATCACAGAAGAAATACGATTTAGGCGCCCGCCCGATCTTGATCAAATTTGGCACAGTCATTAACAGATATATTAAACTAACAAATGTTTAATTTGAATGCAATCGCGTTAAAAGTAACGAAGTTATTTACAACAGTCACGTTTTCGACCGATCGTTTCTATTCCCATATATCCCTATAGTCATCCGATCTTGATTAAAATTTGGCACAGTCGTTTATAGGCGTAATAAACTCTCTACTATTAAGTTTCACGATAAGAGCACAGAAAATAACGAAGTTATTGAGAAAAGTCATCATTAAACGGCTTCCACTGCAACTCCAAGGTTTTATTTGCTTCGATCTCATAAAGTTTTTAAACTTTATTATTGCCAGTATGAATAACCTCTTCAACAATTTAGGATCTATTCGGAATCCCCTTATCTCAAATTCATTTCTGCGTTTTCCAGCTCTCTGGAAACCTTCGGAACATTGTGTTTTGATTCTTGTACGGTATTTCCTCCAGTCATTTAATCATCTTGGATAATTTTACTAATCACTTTATCCTGACATCCGTTTGCTATCTCTGCAAGTACCCTTGTACCTGAATAATATGGCCGGAAGCACAACCGTAAGTTACTGTTGTCAATTTTATTTTATATTTTTTTAATTTTTTTGCGGTGAATTTCTCCACAAAATATGACAATTTTTGATTGTCTTGATCAATGTTTATCTGTCAACACATTTTCTCAATATCTGCATTTTAATATTATGCCGCGCTCCCGTAGTTGTGGATCGCATCGTAATCTCTTTCTTGCTCATCTGGTTTCTGTGCATTTTCATTGTTACCTGCTTAATCACACTCTTCAGAATCTGGTTACTCGCCAAATATATGTATTCAAACAACTCTATGTCTCTCTCTTTACTGCTAGATTCTGCTTCATTCTTCTTATCAGCGTTTTCTTCTCCGGACTATATAAACGATAAGCTTTTTGCTGTCAATGAATACCAATCATTAAATATTCCTCCCCTTTAGCAGCGAGTCTTTGTAAGTCTTCTTCAGAGCGATAGCATTAGCTCCAAAGATTCTCAGGTGAGAATCTTTTGGTCTTCTACAAATTAAGCTTCAAAGGGCGTCATATTTACAAAGGAATGCAAATACTTTTAAATATCACTTCAAAGACTTTCTCAGTTGTTGTTGACACATAGATGAAATTTGTCTGCAATTCTTTCACGTACAAAACGTTCAAAAGGTCAGCACTGAATTTTCCTTTGTTGATACACACAGAACCAATACCTTCTGAATAAAACGAGTTCTCTCCCGCGAGTAGTACTTTTTCTCTTTCTTTTTCTACACATATGAACAGTTGCGCCACTGTCTACACCAAAAGTTGAATCTTTAAATTTGTTTACAGTGTACACTGGACAAAATCGCAAAATTTCGTTTTCCATTTTCTTTTTTTTTTTGCAATCAGCAATAAAGTTGCCAAACTGTCCACACTTAAAACATTTTTTGTTTTTGGTTTCATCATTCTTCACGTAGTCCTTTTTCTGTTTTTTCTATTGGTTTTCGACACATACACATGATTTGCACCGTTTTCGCTTTCATCGAAATCCATTCGATGTCTGTCTCCTTCACCGAGAAGTTTGATTTTCAAATCAGAGAGAGATGGCAATACTTCTCGCGTTTCGATCGCGAAGTCGAATGAATGTCCCCATGGTTTCATGAACTCAGCTACAGTGGATGTTTTAGTTTTCCCTTCCGTGTGTCTCATTTTTTGAACCTCATATCTTCCATGTTTCTGAACTGTCACTACCTTGTACGGCCCTAAGTAATTTCCCTTGAGCTTCAAACTGTGTCCGCTTTATCGCTTTTAAATCGTTTATTCCGTATTTCCTTTCGATCTTCCGTTAGGATTATAGGACTTACGATTTTCCTCCTGTACGACTTTAATATTTTCCATCGCCCTTTCTCGGATCTCCTTTCCTTCCTCATTCATCTCGTCCACAATGCATTCTAAAATATGCTCTCGTAGCTCTGCATCTTCAGGAACTCTCCTATCCAAACCTGGCAGTATCTTAAACGACCTCACTTTTGTGCTTCTTGGCTCAGTGTTGTTTATCATTTGTTGCACTTTGCCTACATGCTTGTACCAGGTTGCTGGACTTTCCAAACTTAATTTGGTGGACATGCGTCTTGTGCATTCTTTCGACTGGCCGTTTCCACGCCTAACACCAGTTATAATTAATAGATGGTTATGTTATTGTCCTTCCAATATTGCTCAAACAAATGTGACGTAAACGCTGTTCCCCTATCGGTCACTACTCTCACTGGATTACCGAATATATTTGTTTGTTTTTCCAAATGATTTACAACTTCTTCTGCCCCGGTACTTCGGGTAGGATATAACCATACGAACTTACTAAAACCATCGACAACTTCTAATAAATTATTGTACCTCTTCTTAGTAATGTCCATCGGACCCACAAGGTCAATAATATGTGTAAATAGAGGCTGATCTCCCTTATACACTGCACGCAACCCTCAACTAATCGCGTTACTTTATCTCTCAATTTAGGAATGAAATATGATTTTTCGACTAATAACTGTGTTTTCTTTGCTGAGAAATGTCTTTGTTTATGGGCCAATAAGATAATTTCATTCTCCATCTGCTCGGGTACTACGCTTATTGCCATCTTTGAACAAGACCTGATGCGAAATATAGAAATCCTCATACTCGCCATTTTCAAGTAAACTTCGTACAGCTTTTGTCCAATCATCCACCAATTGTGCTTCTTCCAAACGATGCAGCCAACTCGACTCAAAGCATCTACATGCCTCATCCTTGATCCTGACCGATGTTCTAGACTGTAACTAAAATCCTTCAAAAAACTGGCCCATCGGGCTACTCTCAAGCGAACTTCCCGTTTTCTCGTGGTCATAGTAAAAGCATTACAGTCTGTAACTATAGAGAACTGCAATCCAAGAATGTAAACTCTCACCTTCTTCAGGGCCTCAATTATGGCTATAACTTCTAGCTTATGTGAATGATAATTCTGCTCACATGCCTTCGTTTTTCGACTCATGTACTGAATTGGATGGAACAAATTATCCTCAGTATCTTTCTGCATTAGAATTTCTCAGTAACCATATTTCGATGCTTTGCGCCTTCGGATTATATAACCTCAATACAGACTCACTTGTTAATGATGCTTTCAATCCTTGGAATGCTACCTCTTCGATCTCGCTAAACGCAAATTTACTATCCTTCCTTAACATATCGGAAAGTGGCTTCGATCTCACTGAACACAAATCAAATTTACGCCATTAAAGCATATCCTACAGTGAATTTTCGAAAATAAGATGTTAAACCGACTCGCTCAATTTTATCATCCCTTCACGTATCCCAGAAAATTGACTTGATTTTGTAGAATCTGACTTTTTTCCAGTTTAGCTGCAATCCGTTCTTCTTCGCTACTCCCAAAACTAAATTAATTATTGATATTCCCTCTTTTATGTCCTTGTTTCGAATGATGATGTACATATAAGAATTCGTACTGGCCTTTCTGGGTAACAAATGCAGTGAACTTTTGCGAATTTGATTCTACTGGTACATGGTCCAGTGTAGTAAAAACTTTTTCTCCTTGCAATTGATCAATTACACTGTCCATCAATACTATCGGTAAATTATCTCGAATTATCTGTATATTCAATTTTCTATAATTGTAGCACAACCTTTTAGCTTCGTTTGATTTTGCTACCAATACTATGGGTGATGCATACACCGATGTACTATCTCGAATAATTGCTTTCTCAAGCCATTCCTGTATCTGATTATCTAGAATCTCCTGATCACAGTAATATCATCTTTAAAAATAATTCTCATCTCGATCTTCAGGATTACGCTTTAGCCTGTTCTTAACTTAATTGAGACATCTCTAAACCGACTTCTTCTAAACTTCTTTTCTTTAAAAACTGTGCAGACATCTTCAAATTGCTTCATCTACTCCTCAACAGATTCAGTTTTTTCTTCTACTAATTTTTGCTCTTTACTAATCAGAAACTGAGTGCCATTTTTGATTACCTTCATGCCACCAGTGCCAAGAATTGCTCTTCCTAAATTGGCATCAAACCCCATGTCCTCATCGGGAACTACACGAAATTCAACTACTACCTTAATTTTGTCGATGATCACCATTATACAGAAATTACCAAATTACTAAATCTACCCAAACTATTCCCAACAACAATCAAGCACATATCTGCTCCTGTATCTACAAGCTCTTTGAATTCAATGTTCCCATAGCTAACCTGCTTTAACTCTAACCCAGACGAAGTGAACGTACTCGAACTGACTTCAACTTTCTCATTTTGAACAACATTTGCTTGCTTCTCTCGCTTAATCTGTGCTTCGATATTACACTGAGCTGCACGATGACTTGGCTGACCGCACTTGAAACACTTTTGATCGAACTTAGGACAATCTTTTCTTAAATGAGTCGCATCTCCGCAACCAAAACATTTTCTCCCTCGAGCCTGCACTGCCTGTGCTGACCTTGCCGTACTTTCAAATCTGCTTGTCGCCTTGTATGAATCACGTAATTTCTTAAAAACTTCGATTTGAAACTTTAACTCTGAAATATTTCGAGCTTGGAATAACATTATCTTGTTGGATTTTGTATCCGGAATACCTTTAACGAAGTACTGCTTTCAAAGAACTCCAGTTTTTAATATTTCTCTGACTCCTTATGAAAGATTTTGCAGCCCCACACAACAACTGTTTTTCCTTAGACAAATAACTGTAATTCATTCCACTTCTAGTTCTTCAATCCATTGAGCAATGTTAGGAATATCTGAACCTGAAAACTGTGAAACACTGTCTTCAACATCTTTCAAAGTAAACCATGATCTCTCGGGTCTAGCTACGTTTTCTGCTGCAATCTTTACTTCCGCGTTCGCTGTTACTGATCATCTGATTCCTTATTTTCCTGCTGTTAACCATAATTGATAGTTCGGATAATTTCGATCGCAAAGCAAACACGCTTAAAGCCAGAATCTCTGCAAGCTTCATCCCAATTAAAAGGACTTACTGTTTTCTAGCTTTGAAAATTGTTAACAGTTTTCATTATAACATACGCTTTTCCGTGTCTCGATCGTCCAACGTAGCTCTGCTTTGTAGTCCTCTTCGATGTTTAAGAGCCTTATCGCCAAATTACTTCGGAAATCCTCTTCCTGCCTTATTAACTATCGAAACTTATCGCCAACCTTAAAGTTGTTGCAACTGCCAATCGTTGATCACACCGCTACCAGTAACGCAGTTCAATCCTAGAATCAACGCTAGTCTCTGTCGTTCTCCGCCACCACCAACGCAGTTCACTCCTTAAACTCAACGCTAGTCTATGTTGTTCACCGCCACCCCTAACGCATTTCACTCCTAAAACTTAACGCTAGTCTCTGTTGTTCACCGACACCCCTAACGCAGTTCACTCCTAGAACTCAACGCTAGTCTCTGGAGAATTCAAAACTCCGTTTTCTCCAACCCTGGCTATACATTGTACACTTCTCCAGCAGCTAACTCAGCCTCCGTTGTAGCCGCCTTGTATCGATTTTGCAACCTTGAATCAATCTTGCAACCGGAATCGTCACAATCTCTCTAGTGCTGTACACTTCTCCAGCGCTCTCTATTGTGCACTTCGATCCGTACCTGCCTTGCCTTTTGATTGCTGGTGTATCCCAATGGTACCTTCTTCGGCCAAACTTCTCACGAATGTTCTGTCATGTGATGCGAAAACTCCAGAACCCCTTGCTGATCAGCTTTCTCACTCCTTCTGCAGTTGCATTATCTCAGCGTCACTTGCTGTCTCGCTCATCGGTCAAATTTTCAAGTTTTTTGTCGCTCGCCGATACCGCGATTTTACTGCAGCTATCTCGCTTCCACTCACTGAAACGACGGTTTTCTCGAGGCAGCGTCACTTGCTGTCTCCTTCCTTCTCAGAATTTCACAAGTTTTAATGAATTCGTGAAATTCACTAGCCAAAATTAATTGTTTCACATTTAATCTGCCATTCCGGATGAACCCCCAATTTGTGGTATTTATTAAATAATCCGGTTTCGGTTATTGCCAATGATGTTAAGTGTTACAATTAATTTTCTTATGGCATAAACAAAAATCAAACTGACTGCAGGTTTGTCCCGAAACGTGTGCTCGCTGTTGTCTCGTGTGACCGTCTTTTCATTAATTTATGCTGGCTTAGCACTACGAATTGGCTTTAAAAACGATGACCGCTTCTGGTTCTTTTATTGCGTGTCGGTGCCTCATAACCGGCTCCTACATGTCTATTTCAGTTAACTTTTCCGTTAAGTCTGAGAATTATTTTATGTACTCTTGTATATCGACACATTCAGATGCCCGTAACCGAAGTCTAAACAAGCTTAAACAAGATATTTTTGTAGCTACCTTGTTCCAAGCTTCTTTACCAGAAACACAATTCTTGATAAAGCCAAGTTTCATCTAGCGGATCAAAATTGCTCTTTTGTTCTTGAGTTTCAGTTTCTCTCTTCACGATTCTTCCACACACAATTGGCCACAATTCACTTTGCACCAATATGCTTTTTATTTGTACCGACCATATTGCATATTTTTCATTGTCCAACTTTTCGATGGCAGAATACTCTTTACAATGTTCCAATGGGCCCATAACCTATTAGAACTATAAAGAACTGATGGCGTTGACGTTAACCCTTAAGATCGGGGAGGATAATAGCACAGAAAATAACGAAGTTATTGAGAAAAGTCACTGTCGTGACTTTGGTGTTTGTGTGGGAGCTATATGATATAGTCACCCGATCTTTATCAAATTCGGCACAGTCATTAAGAGATATAAATTAAATTAAGAAATGTTTAATTTAAAAGCAATCGCTTTCGTTTTCGAACGATCGTTTGTAACGATCCTTTCTCGTCCCTTGGGATATTTATGCTATCTCCAGGTGTTAGACTCGTGATATAAATATCTTGTCTGATATCTCCCTTTTTAGAATAATGCCGGCGCGTTAATAGGCCTTAGGATATATCATATGGCTTTTCTCTCACGTTCCTGGCGTATTCTGATCTTCTAGGGACGGTGCTTCCACCTCAATGACTCTGACTGCGTTCAAAGATGGTCTTTGCGTGCTCGTAGCCCCATGGATAAATCCTGTGGCCGTTTGTCGTAGGGCAGGATTTTCTCAGCAATTGGTATTCGTCAAGATATATAGATCCTGGAATTTCGGTAGTAGGATATATGCTGGGAATCGTCCTGGAGCAGCTTGACTTTTCTTATTCTTTGCCTGGGCACGGTGTTCTAGTCCTATTAAAAGGATTTGCTGGTTGCAGGATAATTTGAGAGGTTACTCGTAAGGCCTTCTCAAATTATTTTAACTTTCTTGATACTTTCACTCGTTTTTGTTTCACTATTATGAGCCTTTAAGGTTAACGGTAAGGCCTTAAAACTCCCTTGGTTGATCACGACTTTTAGACTTGATAATATATGCAGCTCCCACGGCCTCAGGAATAGATTGGTTTACAACCGCTATACAGCTGGTACATTTCCATCGGTCCTCTGCTTTCACCCACGCATCCACTTGTTGCTATGCGTGGTGAAAGTCCCGTAAATCCTTTGCGCATATGTCCACTTTCTCTGTGGCTGTGCGCCCATCCATTCCCTTGTCCTTGTCTTCCTCGCTTGTATACACTGACATCCATCACTTTCTTATGTTGGCGTCACCTTCCCATTGGCCGCCACTCGTATCCCGCTGACTTTCGCTGCTTTCCCTTTTTCTGGCGGCGTTGCCGTCGCCCGTCGCTCCCCTCAATCCGCTTGTCATACCCAACTTTGCTCACATTATTCCCACATTATAATTGTGCATACATATATATTCGTTACATTTAAACTTAATCTATTTAATAATAATTTGCCTGATTAATCTAATATATAATGGTAATTGATTTTATGTACGTATGTATCGCAATCCAACGCGCATATTGTATCTATTCGATAGAGGGCTTCCCCATTGCTCATCCCTCTCCCTTCGGCTTGCATATTCCCCCCCACACATCCACAAGCCATTATTGATTCTCGCTTGTAATTATGCCCTCAAGCCTTGTTTCATTTGCTCTTATACAGCCGAAACTCTTGCATTATGTTACCCACGCATCTTCCCGCTTGTACGAAATCGCCAGCGGTTGCGTGGGGTTCGATCGACCATGTTTGATTCACTCTTATACATCCGAACTTATTATGCTATGTTTCCCACGCATCTTCCCGCTTGTACGAAATCGCCAGCGGTTGCGTGTGGCTCGATTGGCCCCGTTCGATCGGCCTCGTTTATTGGCTCTTATACGGCCGAACTTATCGTGTTATGTTTCCCACGCATCTTCCCGCTTGTACGAAATCGCCAGCGGTTGCGTGGGGTTCGATCGGCCAAGTTTGACCGGCCTTGTTTCATTTGTAGATCTACAGCCGCTTTTATTCTTATACAGCCAATTCTATTCTTATACAACCAATTCTGTGCTTGGTCTTATATCGTATCTTTGGTTTGTGTCTCGGCTGCGTTTGTATCTGGCCGTTTGTTGCAGCGTAGGAATGTATCGCAGCTTGTTTGTTGAGTGGGACATTATTCTTGTCTGTAATGTGCCTCACACTCCACCCCTTTTTCGGGTGGGATTTGCCCTCCCCTGTCCCTTGTGCCTTGTGTTTGTTTTCTATGTGCATTTTCTTGTCTCATTTATTTTTGTTTTTTTTTTTTCTATGCTTGTGTGTTTTCCTTGTTTTTTTTTTCTATGCAACGACTTTGTCAAGCCTTTTTTTGTGACTCAGATCGCAAATTTATTGGCTCTTTGGCATCTTTCTTGTCGGCGATTACTGAGTATCTTTTCGTTCTTGGTGGCGGATTAGGGCATCTCTTCTTTCTCTATTCCCCCTTTTGTTTTTGGCCCGTTCCGCATCGTTCTTATTTGTCTGTGCATAATCGGCCTTGGCCACACCCACGGGCATTCTCGGTACTCCACTTGTTGATTTTGGTCTTGTGGCTGTTATTGTTCGAGTTGTTGCTGTTGGTTTTCATGTTGTTGCTGTTGTTATTGGAGTTGTTGCCGTTGCAATTCTTGTTGTTGCTGTTTGGTTCCTTGTTGTTGCTGTTGTTGTTGGCGTTGTTGCCGTTGCATTTTTTGTTGTTGCTGTTGTTGGAGCAGTTGCCATTGCATTTCTTGTTGTTGCTGTTGTTTGAGCTCTTGTTGTTGCTGTTGGTTTTGTTGTTGTCGCTGCTGTTGGATTTCTTATTGTTGCTGTTGGTTTTGCCTCTCTCTTTCCATTATCGCCGCCAGCCGTTGTCTGGCTTGTGACAACTGCACCGCCTCCTGCCGCGACCTTTCTTCACGCAACGCTTGCTCTCGCAACTCTGCCACCCTTTGGCACACCCACATGTGTTGCCACCGCGGATCGCACATCGCTACATCCCTGTCACTGCCTGGAGTTTGGCTGGCCTCGCCATCAGCCGCACATGCCTCAGCCACGGCCTCCTCCTCCGATTCGTTGGCTTCTGACATATTGTCCACCATACGAAGCGGAATCGGCGGCCGTGCTGGCTCCCAAGCTTGTGGCGTTGGCTCAGGTACTTCCACTTGGTCCCACAGCGCGTACTTTGTCGGACTGCTCCGACCGCTGCTCCTCTCCAATATAAATTCTTCGGGATCCACTAATTGGAATCCACCTTGCTGGTCCCATTGCGCCTCTCCCGCCGGACTCTCCCGATCGCTGATCGCCTCGTCCATCCTCTCCTCCTGCTCCATCAGCTGGAACACCTCATCCAGCTCCCTCCACATTATTTCATCCTCACGGAGCCGGTCTCCCACCACCGGTTTAGCGACAAACTCCTCCTCCCCTTCATCCGCAGTATCGAGTCCACCATCCGACTCCTTTATTGTGGTGTAACCACTATTGGTCCAAAGAACCCCCCCAAACACTGTTTGCTAGCCGACAGCCAGAAGTCCCAACCGGATCCAAACTTCTTAATACATTAAGCCCGTATGTGTTGGCTTCGGCCTGATTTGTGGTGCTCTTGCCCATCGTAACATCGGATGTACAGGGACTGCAAGAGGGAGGCCACCTATTTAGGTCGAACCCGACCTTCTCTTTGATCAAGAAAGATTTTTTTTATTGACTAAGAGAGACTTCTTATTCTATCTCTTAATGAAATCCCTAGTCTTTTTATCTATTCCGTTGCTATCAAATTTTTATTTTCTTTTCATTTCGCTTTCTTTTTGTATTCATGGATGGTTGTTTGAGTAACTCATTTATTAGGAATGCAGATATTTGGAGAATCCGAGTTCTGACCAGTGATGAGGATCTTTAACATGAATTTGTGAATATATTTAGAAACATATACAAACTTTACAATATAATGACAGACTTATATTATAGGCAGTGTTTTTATTGGAATTCGTCAATTTGATTGTTTCGATTTTACAACCAGTAAGGCATAGTAAATATTTCAGCGTATACCATTGAATTGACTGCTTAATCATCTGGAACTGCAGATATTTGGCGAGGTCCGAATTCTGACCGATGAAACATAGCTAGTTCAGTTTAGGAGTTTGTTGAGATCAGTCTTTTCGTTTTGGATTTGATATAGATGATTGGGTCTAGAACGACAAGATTTTTCTATCCCTTCACAAAAATTTTCTGAGATTGAACTATCGATTAGTTCATTTCTCCCTCGATATTAGTACCGCACCTATAATTATGTTCATCCTCACTTTCAAAACGAGGAAGATAATAGTTATATGAATAAATATATTAAAACAAATTAAATAAAGTATCTAAAGTAATTTTTTTTGTGGAAAAATAATCAAAATGCCAGTAATTCGAAGTAATGAAGAATTGAGTGTGCTACCAGAAGCAGAATGCACAATTTGTTCGAAAGTAATTTTTGAAACAGAAGAGGATTACTAAATGTAATCATATTTTTCACCAAGAGTGTATAGAAAGTTATATGCCACCAATAAGATTTAGTCCAGTTCATAATGTCTGGACAAGCGGATGGTCACATAAATAATAGAAACAAGAAGACCCATAATACTAGAGCTCAATCACAGTCAAGTAATGTAGCATCTCCGGCTTGTCCATTAAAATCAGGAGCTAGGGGAAGAAAACCCAAATCTTCAACACGTAAACCGGAAAACTCGAATCAACACAACCAGCGTTCAGCTCGGTCGCAGCAACATTCAACTTCAGGCAGAGCAGCTGAGGTAAATGTGAATGCAATTTTTGAGAGAATGGAATATTTAATTGATCAGAGACCAGGAAATTTGAATTTAAATAATTCAGTTGGACAATCTAGTAACCACGATCAGCATCGCGCTTAGACGCCAAGATCGAATTCAAAACCTCACCATTACATTGATCCTGGAAAAGCTGCCCAACTAGTACAAAATTGGCGTATTAAATTTGAGGCGTCTCCTAAAGGTCCTACAGTTTCAGAATTTCTTTACAGAATAAAAGCGTTAACTGTAGATAACTTTCAGAGTGATTTTACACCGGTGTGCAGAAATTTGCACCTACTATTAACCGGATGAACCAAGGAATGGTATTGGCGCTATCGAAAAGACCATGACGAATTTATTTGGGAAGAATTCTGTCTGGATTTGAAACAGGAATATGACGATTTTAAGGATGATGATTTGATTCTTGAAGAAATCCGCAACCGAAAACAGAAGATTGGTGAAGCATTTGATGTTTACTACGAAGACGTAATGATTTTGGTATCGAGATTAACAATACCTATGGAGGAAAAACGACTCGTTCATCAGCTATAAAGAAACCTTATTTCTGAAGTACGAGAAGTGTTATTATACGTTCCCATAAAATCGGTATCTAAACTTCGCCAATTGGTGCGCCGCCGAGAGCAATTTCTCCGTGAAGAAACAGGAAAACGCATCACAAAATATACAAATGTTAGAAAGAATATCGCTTTACTTGAAGAGACAGATGAAGAGCCCGAGGAGGGAGATATTCAACCTGAGCTAAATGCAATTCACGTCAAGGAAAAGAAATACATTTGTTGGAATTGTGACATCGAAGGACACAGATGGGACATGTGCTTAGAAGAGCGCCGCATTTTCTGCTACGGATGTGGAAAGAAAAATGTTTACAAACCAGTGTGGCCACAGCTGATGGGAAAAGACATCCAGTTACCGGAATAGTAAGAACAGAGGTGCAATATGAAAGCAAGCAAAAACCTCTTTCTCTTTTTTATTATCCCATCATTAGCAAAACGACTTATTTTGGGAATCGATTTCTGGAAATCTTTTGAGTTATGTCCAGAATTTTCATTTCGTTGTAAGACTCCCACATTAGATAAAAATATTCACTCGGTTGATGACGAAAAGAAATGTTTACTAACACCAGAGCAGGAGAAAAGATTAAGAGATGTTATTCAATTGTTTCCGGATTTTAAACAACAAGGATTAGGTCGAACTCCACTTATTGTTCATGACATAGAGATCAAAGAAGCAACTCCAATCAAGCAACGCTTCTATCCTGTGTCGAAAAGGTGATGTATACAGAAATCGACCGAATGTTAGAAATGGGAGTGATCGAGAGAGCCAATAGTCCTTGGAGTTCTCCTATGCGTATGGTGGTAAAACCCGGAAAAGTGCGATTATGTTTGGATGCAAGAAAAATAAATGAAGTCACAAAAAAAGATGCATACCCTCTGCAAAGCATAGATGGAATTTTCGCGCGACTGCCAAAGGCGATTTTTATAACAAAAATCGATTTAAAAGATGCCTACTGGCAAATTGCACTTTCAGAAAAATCCAAACCCATAACAGCTTTCACGATACCCGGCCGCCCTCTTTACCAATTCACCGTAATGCCGTTCGGATTATGCAACGCTTCGCAAACCATGGCGCGTTTAATAGACGATCTAATCCCAGCAGATCTGAAATATTGTGTGTTCGGATACCTTGACGATCTATGCGTTGTTTCAGAAGATTTTAATACTCACTTGGAGATTCTGATTCGTATGTCTCAACAATTTAGAAAGGCAAATCTAACGCTAAATATAGAAAAGACCAAGTTTTGTGTTACAGAAGTGCCATATCTGGGCTATATTATAGGAAGAGGAGGAATATCAACAGATCCTGCCAAAATAGAAGCAATAAAAAATTGGCTGGTTCCTAAACTATAAAACAGACCAGAGGTTTCGTGGGTGTTGTTGGTTGGTATCGTAGATTCATTGATAATTTTTCTGACATTACATTTCCGATTACCCAATTGCTATCTAACAAAAAGAAATTTTTATCGACACAGGAAGCTCAAGTTGCCTTCGAAGAACTTAAGGAAAAGTTAACCTCGGCCCCGATCTTGATCAATCCAGACTTTAACAAGAAATTCTACGTGCACTGTGATGCAAGCAACTACGGCATTGGCGCAATGTTGGTACAATTGGACGAAGAAGGAGCTGAGAAACCTATAGCGTTTATGTCAAAGAAGTTAACGACAGCTCAACGAAATTATATCGTGACAGAACGCGAGTGCTTGGCTGCTTTGGAGGCAACAGAAAAATTCCGATGCTATCTTGAACTACAAGACTTCGAAGTTATAACCGATCACGCCAGTTTAGTTTGGTTAATGCGACAATCGGATTTGAAAGGAAGACTTGCGAGATGGGCCACGAAGGTGCAATGGTACAAGTTTGAAGTAAGTCACCGAAGAGGTCAAGACAATGTAGTGCCCGACGCATTGTCCAGAATGTTTTCGGAATATTTGTGTGCTTTGGAGGAACTCCGCCCCATAGTCGATTTGAACTCACCTAGTTTCGATGACGACGAATATCAACAACTAAGAGAGAAAATTGAAAAAGAACAAGACAGATATCCGGATTTGAAAATAATGGATCAGTTTGTATATATACGCACGGAACATGATGATGGAACAGAGTTCAGCCAAATCAACATTTGGAAACTATGGATTCCACAAAGTTTATCAAAGGAAGTTATCAAAAGAGCGCATGAAGATAAAATATCTGCACATGGCGAGATGGCAAAAACATTGGAGCTCATACGTCGGACATTCTATTGGCCTGGCATGGTGATACAAGTGCGCGATTATATCCGGAATTGCGAGACGTGTAAGTCAACGAAAGCACCCAACCAAATCTTAAAGCCACCGATGGGTAAAGCTGTAGTATCAGAGAGACCTTTTCAGCGATTATATATTGATCTTTTGGGACCATATCCGAGAAGCAACCGTGGGAATATCGGACTTCTGATAGTGGTTAATCATTTATCTAAGTATCATTGGCTTTAACCCCTTAAAGTATTTAAGAGCAATGTGATTCAAGAGTATCTCCAAGATAATATATTCTTTCGATATGGAGTTCCCGAGATATTGGTTAGCGACAATGGTTCACAATTCAAGGCAAGCGAATTTAATGCATGGTTAACGACATTGGGCATAAAACATGTGTATACAGCAATTTATTCCCCACAGTCGAATGCCTCTGAGAGAGTGAACAGATCTATCATTGCAGCAATCCGCGCCTATCCCAAAGTCCTAAGTTCTAAACCATAAATCATGATTGATCTGGTAGTTGCCTGTTTTTTTTATGCAAAAAGAAAGAGAGTTCATTGTAAATTAATCTGCAAATAAGAAAAACCATCTCGAAAAAAGTATTGGAAGTATTGAAAAGAAAAGGAAATTGTCAATCATTGTGTTAAACTTAAAACGCTATCGATAATCGCCTTTGACTGTGTGAGCAGAGTCGCCATTTATATTTGAAATCATAATTTAAATTGAAGATTTACAAATTTCAATTGACTTTTTTATTTTGAATATCTACAATTTTTTATATATCCACCTTACAATTAAGATTCAACAAAACAAAACATATTATTCCTAATTTGGCTTTTTGGATGCCTGAAATGATCCAATTAATTAATTTGAGTATCGTTTATTATGATAATCATCATTTTAGTTTAGTTAAATAGGATTATGTTTCCGACTTATCGAAGTATCTTAGAATTCCGTAACCCTCGTGAATAAATATCGTTTATAATGTTTGAGTAAAGAGTGTGTAATCTTCCTTGTGGCGAAATGTGAGCGGTGAGCTGAGTATAATGGTATTTTCCCGAATCTTGCGATGGGAGAATCATTGGTTGGGTGGGTTAAGACGCGAAGCTACAATAACATCTTAGTAGCTTCCCTATTCGTGCGACACTAATATCCCTTTTTCTCTATCTTTTTAGTTCATTTCTTTCAATTAAGTAATTGTGTAATATAAGTGCAACAGGGACTTTGTTTTATTTTATGTAGTACGGCTGTGTTGAGAATATGTTGGTCCAAAGAACCCCCCGAAAGACTGTTTGCTAGCCGACAGCCAGAAGTCCCAACCGGATCCAAACTTCTCAATACATTAAGCCCGTATGTGTTGGCTTCGGCCTGATTTGTGGTGCTCTTGCCCATCGTAACATCGGATGTACAGGGACTGCAAGAGAGAGGCCACCTATTTAGGTCGAACCCGACCTCCTCTTTGATCAAGGAAGATTTTTTTTATTGACTAAGAGGGGATGTACATGATCTGGAATTATTTTCGTTTGTGTACATTGCAAAATCGGTATCCTTCGAGGTATGGTCTTAATTTGCGTATTGCCCATACTATCGCCAGACATTCTTTTTCTGTTGCAGAATAGTTTTTTTCTGCTGGGTTTAATTCCTTTGACAGGTATGATGGCACTCTGTCTTCATCCTCCGTGTTTTGTACCAATATGGCTCCTAATCCCATGTTACTTGCATCCGTCTGGAGCACGAACATTTTTGTGAAGTCTGGACACGCCAATACCGGGCCACCCGTCAGCCTTTCCTTTACAGCATCGAATGCTGCCTGATGCTCCTCGTTCCAGTGCCATTTTGTTCTTTTCTTTAGCAGTTCGTTTAATGGGTGTGTTAGTGATGCAAAACCCGGTACGAACCGTCTGTACCAAGATGCCACTCCTAAGAACTGTCGTAATTCCTTTGTGCAAGTTGGGCTATTGCTGCCACCTTTTTTGGGTCCGTTGCAATACCGTTTTCTGTCACCAAGTGGCCTAGAAACTTTAGCTCTTTTCTGAAAAATTGGCACTTCTCAGCATTAACTCTTAAGTTTGCTTCTTTCAATCTACTGAACACTTCCTGTAGATGATTCATGTGTTCTTCGATTGTTTTGCTCACTATCACAATGTCATCTTGGTATGCGAATGCGTTTGGTATCATTTCTGGGCCAATGAGTTGGTCCAGTGCGCGCTGGAAAGTTGCTGATGCTGAGTGTAAACCGAATGGCATCACTTTCCATTGGAATAGCCCTTTCCCTGGGACTGTGAATGCCGTCATTGGTCTACTTTTCTCTTCTAACGGGATCTGCCAGTATCCGTCCTTCAGATCTAAGCTGCTTATGAATTTTGCTTCGCGTAGTTGATTCAAGATGTAGTCGATGCGTGGCATTGGGTATGCATCTTTTATAGATTTTGCGTTGATCTGTCTAAAATCTATACATAATCTCCATTTGCCTGTCTGTTTCTTTCTCACCATCACTATCGGTGAACTATATGGGCTTTGCGATGGTTCTATGCATCCAATTGTCAACAGTTCGTCGACCTTTGCGTTGATTTCTCCTTGAATTTTTTGGATTTTTTGGGTAATACCTTTGTTTTATTGGGATATCGTCCTTCATCGTTATGCGATGTATCCCCACCTTTGACAGTCCCTTAACTTTCCCTGATTCCTCCAACTCCTGACTTAGAAAACTTTGTATTTCTTGTTGTTCACTATTCTGAGTCACCATGATGGATATTCTTTCTACCAGCCTGCCATGCATTCGCCTTTGTGTCGGCATTCGCACTTTGTGGCCTCCACACGATATTTCTGTGTTCATAATCCTGAAGTAATTCCACCCTAAGAATCTCACGTGTCCTGTCCATTGCTCTTAAATGTCTCGCACCTTTCCGTCTGCCATGTATACCTGTTTGTGTGTGTTCTCCCATTTTCCTTTATTCCTCACTGTGTTCATCATCTGCTTGCTGATGAAACTACTCGTGGCTCCGGAATCAATTGTCGCTTCATCTGGATTCCTGCTACTTCGATAATCGCTGACAATTGATCCTCTTCCTCTACTAGTTGACCTATTAGTGGTGAGGAGCTTGTTGGCTGGGTCCCTGCTCTCCCCGGATAGGCTGGAACCGCCGTTCGTTTCCTGAACTCCAGCAACATTCTTTTGTTCTTTTTCCAATCTTTCCACACTGCCAGCAGAAATTGAGTCTCTGATTGTTGCATTCCCTGGCCCAGTGTCCGGTTCCCCCGCACCTGCGGCACGCCTGATTTGGGTTCAAGACTCTTCCGTCTTGGATGTTTTTGTTTTCTTGGTTTGGTCTCGACTGATTCTCCATGCTGTTGTCCTGGCATCTTCGGCACTGTGTGACTGGTGGCCCGTGATTATTTCCTCCTCTGTGGTTTGATTGGTTGTTATGTGTTCTTTGAGCATTGTTTTCGCGATGGAAATCGAATCGCTCCTGTTCGAGCATCTCGTGTTCTTCTGCCAACTGCATCATCTAGGTTTCTGGCCCTGTGCGGCCGAACGAATATTTTTAAATCTGGAGTGCAATTTTCCAATATGACCTCCAATTGTTCGTACTCTGGTATTTTAAGGGGTCTCATCAATGTTTGCATGTCCACCATATAGTCCTTGAAGTACTCATTTCTGTTTTGTTTGCGATTTTTCACTTGATCACCCAATTAGTTGAAGAATCCTCTCGGCAAGAAGTATTTCTTGAAGCCCTCAACAAATTCCTTCCATGTTCGCCACTGCTTATTGTTTGCGACGTACCATTTGAGTGCTCTGTCTTTCAGTAGTTCTGGCATTGCTCTCGGTATCATGTCATGCTCGATGCCATACATGTCTGCTGACCACTCGATCTGTTCTATGAACTCTAGCGGTCTGGAATTTCCATCGAATCTGAAGGTCCACTCCCTCACTTGTTTTGCCACCTTAGCGTATTCGGTGGTCTTGTTTGTTGTATGTGGTGCCGTTTTCTTGGGGTCTATCGTTTGTCTCCTTATGTGCATCTTTCTCTCCGTGCTATCTAGGGCTCCTTCACTTCCCCATCTTGGTGGTAAATATGGAGGGATTAATAGTGTGGCGATATTTATTTTCTGGAATTCCTCAGCCTCCTTGTCTATAGCACGTTGGGCGCCAGTTGTAACGATCCTTTCTCGTCCCTTGGGATATTTATGCTATCTCTTGGGCCAGGTTCGGCACAACAAAATTTATTTTGTGCCCCGGTGAAAATTAGAACTCATTTGTCTAATTATTAGTCTTGTTGGTGTATTTATTTACGATTATTTATGGGCTTGGTTGGATATGACAAGTTTCTCTGAAGGAGTCCCGAACTTGGATAGCGCTGCTTGGGGCTGGGGTTCCTGGACGCTCGATCCCAGTCCGTCTCTCGTTCCTTGTGTTTCCTCTGTTTCCTGTGTTAGACTCGTGATAAAAATATCTTGTCTGATATCTCCCATTTTAGAATAATGCCGGCGCGTTAATAGGCCTTAGGATATATCCTATGGCTTTTCTCTCACGTTCCTGGCGTATTCTGATCTTCTAGGGACGGTGCTCCCACCTCAATGACTCTGACTGCGTTCAAAGATGGTCTTTGCGTGCTCGTAGCCCCATGGATAAATCCTGTGGCCGTTTGTCGTAGGGCGGGATTTTCTCAGCAATTGGTATTCGTCAAGATATATAGATCCTGGAATTTCGGTAGTAGGATATATGCTGGGAATCGTACTGGAGCAGCTTGACTTTTCTTATTCTTTGCCTGGGCACGGTGTTCTAGTCCTATTCCAAGGATTTGCTGGTTGCAGGATAATTTGAGAGGTTACTCGTAAGGCCTTCTCAAATTATTTTAACTTTCTTGATACTTTCACTCGTTTTTGTTTCACTATTATGAGCCTTTAAGGTTACTCGTAAGGCCTTAAAACTCCCTTGGTTGATCACGACTTGTAGACTTGATAATTTGCTTGATGGGCGTTGCCTTTATATATGCAGCTCCCACGGCCTCAGGAATAGATTGGTGTACTACCGCTATACAGCTGGTACATTTCCATCGGCCCTCTGCTTTCACCCACGCATCCATTCCTTTGTCCTTGTCTTCCTCGCTTGTATACACTGACATCCATCACTTTCTTATGTTGGCGTCACCTTCCCATTGGCCGCCACTCGTATCCCGTTGACTTTCGCTGCTTTCCCTTTTTCTGGCGGCGTTGCCGTCGCCCGTCGCTCCCCTCAATCCGCTTGTCATACCCAACTTTGCTCACATTATTCCCACATTATAATTGTGCATACATACATATATATTCGTTGCATTTAAACTTAATCTATTGTTTAATAATAATTTGCCTGATTAATCTAATATATAATGGTAATTGATTTTATGTAAGTATGTATCGCAATCCAACGCGCATATTGTATCTATTGGATAGAGGGCATCCCCATTGCTCATCCCTCCCCCTTCGGCTTGCATATTCCCCCCACAAATCCACTAGCCATTATTGATTCTCAAGCATAGCCCTCACTTGGTTTCGTTTCTGTACCAAGCGTCCCCGCACTGATTTGGTGAAGCCATTTCAGATGAACACGATGTTTATTCTTAAACATTCTGCGAGGGGCCGCCAAATGCGGCGTTTTGGGATTTCCGTTTAATCTTATGATGTTTTATACAAATTATTATTATTATTAAAATTAGTAAGATAACTAACATTAAGGAAACATGACCGGTTACATGATGGAAGTTTAAACCTAGTAATTCAATATGATGTTCCTTTAATGCTTGTAACTGGTTTCCTACTTTCTCCAATTCTGCTGAATGGTTTACTATATTTGCTTCTACTGGGTTCCAAACTATATTTGTCATGTTAGTAATATCGCCTACGTGCGACGTTTTAATAGCTATATACGACTCTGACTGTATGCTATGATAAGCCACTAAAACTCTATCTTCTGCCCTAACTGTGCAGCCTGATCTGAGGCTCAAAATTCCTTGTTCTGGTATAGCCATTATCTCTTGCTGTTCGTTACCGCATTGGACTCTATCGTTATTTTTAGGTGGAACCTTAAATAACCAACTATTGTTACTATTTAATTCTATACAGTTAGATTTGGTATTTTGTTTAAGGGCTGTCAGCTCACAGACATTATCATGGCCAATTTCCTTCACATGTTCTCCTATGCGACTGCCAGTTCTGACATTTTTGCAATGCTGATTCGGACATTAAGTGATACAAGTCTATTTCAAAATTATAAATTAAGTACTGGCTGTCTATACGGACCATTACCATTTGATTATTGTTTAATAGTACAGGCAGTGGAATAACTTTGTAAGGAAATGACGGATGTCTACCAAAAAGTGGTATTTTTGCATTTATAATTAGTTTTCTGTCAATAAAAATACCTTTTGCCGTCAACAGAGTATATACATCTTTTAACTCAGTACCTGTTCCTTTACCTGGTAATACTAATGTTTCGGACAACTTGTCCTTAATTTTTGTTATTTCCGACTTCATCTGACTTGGTTTTAAAATGTTAGGGTTCAACCTACGATGGTTAATGTCTATTAAAAGATTTATAGCTCCTGTCTGAATTTTTTTACATTCATCAATCACAGAACTCAGTTTCCTTACAATCATGAAGAATTGGATGGATTCTCTATATACGTAATAGCTTTCTTTTAGTACTTCAGTCATATCTTCAATCCTGTTGTTCATGTTGCGAAAGTTAACATTTATTTCGTCTATAGTTGTCTTAAGAATCTTTGCCGTGGAGTCCACTATCGATGTCTGCCTTTCTTCTAGGTGTTTCAAATTTTGCTGATTTGTCAGTATATTTCTCATGTTTTCTTCCATCTGTACTCTGTCATCTGCATCCATGATGCCGAATAATATATGGTACAGTAAACCCATGAATTCAAACGGTGCTCGCTTGCTTCTTGGCCTATTTTGACTCATAAACAATATATTATTTTCTTCGATTTCCGTAATTCGTTTTATCGTGTTGTTTAATACGAAATGACACTGGTCTTCAAAATTATATAACTTTTGACATAAATCCCTCATTTTAGGAATCAATCTGTCGCCCTTATTAAGCATTTCAAAATATGCCGACATGTCGTAGTACACTACCAGATCCCATGAGGACGCTACTACTTCCACCTCACCCATTGGATCTACGTACAACGCGGCTGTTGCGTTTAGTTCTTTTACCGTAATTTTTGGTCGATTATCTTTAATGCTTGCTGCATTCGAAAGTTGACAAAGCAGCATTAACATTGCTAACATCATTACGGTTCCTGCTTTGGACAGATGACCGAATCTGTAACTTTTCCGATATCGATTCTCCTCAACTTCTTCGGTTGATTTTACCCCAACCAGTGGACAGATTTTATTTATAGGCCTTGTAATTGACCCTTCTTGCAATTTGATTATGACCACTCTTACTTTATCGTCCTTGCCTTTATGAATTTCCTCAATCTTGCCCAGAGGCCACCTGGCTGGGCGACAATTTTCATCTTTGATCAGTACGACATGTCCAATCTCTAAGTTTTCTGTGGTAAGTCGCCACTTATTTCTTTGCTGGAGAGTATATAGATATTCGTCTTTCCATTTCGCCCAGAAATCTTTTTTCATTTTTTGAATTAATCTGTCTAAATTTTGAATTTTTTCTTCTGTCATGGACTCGGCTGCTTCTAATGTTGGTCTTCCAATTAAGAAGTGACCGGGAGTTAACACCTCATTGTTGCACGGCTTCTATTTGGCACAACAATGTTGCCAGTTCCTCATATGTCAGTGAGGTCCTGCCGGGGGGCTAAAATGCCAGCTAATCTGTTCTCCCTCTAGAACAGGGGCAACCTGGACGTTATATGATATGGACCGGCAAAATCAATCCCAGTGTTATGAAATGGGGATGACACCGTTACCCTACTTTTGGGTAGGTTACCCCTAATTTGCTTGGCGGTATCTGGCACAAGTGACGCATTCCCTTAGGTATTTTTTAAGAGCGTTTCTTAAACCGACAATCCAAAATTTTCTTTGAATTTGGTTTCTCATAAGGTTAATTCCTCCGTGTAAGGTTTCCTTATGTGCATCTTTAATCAACAACATCGTTAAATTTGACTTATCTAAAATCATAGGATGTTTAGTATCAAAACATATGTTGGCATTTTGCAATCTTCCCCCCACGCGCAATATTCCATCGTTATCCAAAAATGGATTTAAGCTCCAGATTTTGCTTTTCATATCAATTTACTTGTTCTGCGTAAGACATGAAATCTCTCTGCTAAATTGATATGCTTGTTGGTGTTTAATTATAAAATTTTTTGCATTCTTAAGCTCATTGACGATTAGATATGATGGGTACACCTTATCTCTTTTTTTTAGTGCCAATAAATCTAAATACATATGCCGTAATTCTGACCAGCTGATTCATACAGGAATACTTTTCAATTAGCTCCTGCATAATACTACTCTCTGAATTTATTAGTACGGAATTTACCATAAACTTGTCATCATTGGTTTTTTGATTAGGCCATTTGTCTTATGCCTCACTGAGCCACTTTGACCCATTCCACCATAATTCACAATCTTTTAATTTATTTATTATTTATTTATCTTTTAAATACCCCTTGAAGCTACGTCTGCAGGGGTTATCTTCAGATTTAACACGGTTCCATGTTATCTCTTTGATTTTTAGGATATCCTCTATGCGACGCCTTACTAATTTTTCTTTACAAGCACCGTTTCTTATCCAGCACAGCGTGATGGTGGAGTCATTTCAGCTGGAACAGCAAGAGATTGCTGGACTCTTTGTAGCAATTGTGATAGCAAGTGTGCGGCACATAATTCTAATTTAGGAATAGTTTTCCTATTTTTGATAGGATTAACTTTGTTCTTACTGGCTATTAAGGTAACTGCCTCACTAGCATATACCACCGCTGCATACGCATTTTCTGACGCGTCAGCAAAACCATGAATCTGTAACAACATATTAGGCTGTGTCTTGATCCATCGGGGTAATCTGACTTCTTCTAGATACACCAAATTGTCTTTGAAGGATCTCTATTCTGTTGTGTCGTTATCGGACAACTCTTGATCCCAATTTTGCTCAGCTAGCCACATTTTTTGCATGAATAACTTGCTCACTCATCTCATCTCGGATAATTTCACTAACCACTTCATCCTGACACCTGTTTGCTATGTCTGCAAGTACCCTTGTAGCTAAATAAGGTGCTGATGCAGTACCGTACGTTACCGTCGTCAATTTATATTTTCTCAATTTTTTCTGCGGTGAATTTTCCCACAAAATATGCAAATATTTTTGATCATCTTGATCAATGTTTATCTGTCGATACATTTTCTCAATATCTGCCGATGCTACGAACTGCCATTTTCGCCACTTTAACATTATGTCGAATAAGTCCTTTTGAAGTCGTGGCCCGATCCACATGACATCATTTAGACTTCTGTTATTTGTTGTCTTCGCGGATGCGTCAAATACAACCCTTAGTTTAGTAGACTTGTTTCTTTGACTACTGCTTGATGGGGCAAATAATAGACCCCATCATCCTTGGTTTCGATCATATGACCCAAGTCTAAATATTCTTTAATAAACTTTTCGTACTCTTTTTTAAGTTTTGGATTTTTCTGAAATTTTTTCTCTAAGTTAAGAAATTGAGCCGTTGCTTGCACCTTTGATTCACCTAATTTTTTTTTCTTGCTTAAATGGGATCTGTTCGTGGAGGGGCGGAAGGACCCAAATAATATACAAGTAGTTGGCGGGTGCCAATTTCTTCTGGATATGGTGAGCGAGTGGTGAATTAATAACGCGCGATAACTTCGGTTAAACAAACTTATGCTTTATTAAATATTCACAGGGAGCCTGACACACACGAAATGGTTCGGGTTGAAAAAAATGACAAATCGTAAAAGAAAAAGAATCAGGAAAAAGCACGGGTGTTCGGGTGAAAAGCTCGATTCAGAATCAATGGCGGTGCCCATTGGAAAAACCAAGTCACTCCTCCTGGTGTGACCGTAGATGCCGAGGATCAAAAAACCCTCCTCACTCCTCACCGCTCACTGCTCTTAGCCGCTCACTGCTGTTCACCCAGTGGCGTGAACATACCGCCCCCCTTGCAACATGTTGCAATTGACACCCTGGACATATAAAGGATGGGGGACGGCAACGTCCTGGAGCGCCTAGATCCCACAGGAGCCGGAGACGACCCATCCGAACACGGTGCTCTGGGCTGCGGGAGTACCGCTATGACCGGGCACACAGCCTGGTTGGATGACCTCAGGATAGAGGTCTGCCCCGAGCACCACGGATACCGACGCCGGCCGATAGAAATAGGGGTCGGCCAGGATCAGGGTGGCGAACTTCTCCCGGACCGGCGCCGCCACTTCCCGGATGGGAGTGCGGATGAGCAAGTCCTCTTCGACCCGGAATATAACGTTCCGTCGGAACGTCTTGTCGGACCTCGACTCGAGGACGGCCGTACAGGCTTGGTCGACCCCGACCTTGGTCACAGCTAACCCCAGGGACCGGGCAAAGGAGAGATTGATGCGGCTCTCAGCCGCACACGCATCGAGAAGGACGCGGGTCTCGAAGGATTTCGAGCCATTGCCCAACCGGAGGACTGCGGTTGGCAGGACAGTCGTCGTCCTGGCGTGGAGCAGGGAGAATAGAGAAATCTCGGGTGCGCCTTCTGGGGAAGCGGAGCGGTCCGACGATGATCGGGAACGTGGTTGTAGCGGGGGTGCAGCACGCCCGGAGGGGGGTGATTGGCTGCGACGCCGGGCGGAGGCACGTTGTCTCGGCGGTTGGTCGGCCATGTGGAGCAGGGTATGGTGCCTTTGCCCGCATCGTCGGCAACCATGGCGAGTCCGGCACGCGTCGGATGAATGCTCGTGTGCCAAGCAATGGGGACAATACTTATTGATGAGCACCGCCCGAAGCCGCTTTTTCCCCTCGGAGGTTCAGGAAGCGCTGACACTGCCGGAGTGCATTAACCCCCGACAGACCCGGTATCGGTACACGTTCGTGCCCTGTGGAGCTCGTTTGCTGCGGTGGTGCGGCAGACGCGTGAGGGCCATGTCGCTATGAAGGGGCGAGCTGAACGAACTGTAACGAAAGAAATTACGTAGGGGGAGTGGATTAGTCTATGCACGGGAACGAGAAACATGCACGGAGACGAGGACATTCGAAGGAAACATAGAGGGATTGGGAATCACGATAAGGTTTTAGACTCAGGACTCTTGCTGTCCTGCAACAGAATGAGCTTCGCTACGGGTCTTCGGATAGACCCACGCGCGGTGGTGACATCAGCCACTCGGACGAGACCGTCAGCACCGGGCAGTGTGCGCTCAATTCGCCCTAAGCGCCACTCGTTGGAGGGGAGATGATCTTCGGACACGATCACGAGGTCGCCGGTCTGGATGCTGCGAGTCGGTGATTTCCACTTGTTCCGTTTGTGAAGCTCCTTGAGGTACTCACTCTTCCAGCGGCGGCAGAAAGCCTGCTGGATTGCCTTTAGTCGCTGCCATCGGTTGATCAGCGACATAGGCTCGACCAGAATTTCCGGTTCCGCAATGGATAAGAGTGGTCCTCCAATCAGGTAATGTCCAGGGCTTAGGGCCAGCAGATCCTCTGGGCCCTCGCTCATGGGAGAGCTTGGCCTGGAGTTTAGGCACGCTTCGATCCTACACAGGAGAGTGGAAAGTTCCTCGAAGGTGTATTTGACAGTGGACGAGGACTTGTAAGACAGGGTCTTAAAACTTTTGACCCCTGCTTCCCACAGTCCTCCCATATGGGGCGCGCTTGGCGGAATGAACTGCCAGGATAAAATGTGCTGGGGAAATGGCTTCATTATTTCAAGCTTGGTGGCGTTCAGGAAATCTTTTCGAGCGCCTTTGAGGCCCCTACGAAGGTTTTGCCGTTGTCGGAGTAAATGCGCTGTGGGCATTGTCTCCGTGAGACAAACTGAGAGAAGGCTGCAAGAAATCTTTCAGTGGTGAGGTCGGAGGTAGCCTCGAGATGGATTGCCTTCGTGCTGAAACATACAAAGACGCAGACATAACCCTTAGTTATGAGACACGCACGCCCGGTGTAATTTTTGATCTCGAACGGCCCTGCGAAGTCAATGCCCGTGTGGGTGAAGGGCCTGGAGTACGTGATGCGTTCTCGAGGGAGATCACCCATCATCTGGGTCTGTAGTCGTCGACGATGAACGATGCAGACTTTGCACCCCTTGATGTGGGACTTTACCATGTTCTTTATCCGTGGGATCCAGAATTTGGTGCGCAAATACCGCACCATCAGTTGATTGCCGCCATGCAACGTGATGCGGTGGGCGAATTCGACAAGCAGGCGAGTGAAATGAGTACTATAGGGGAGGAGAATAGGGTGACGTTCATCATATCGGAGGGACTCAGCGGCCCGGAGTCGTCCGCAGGAGCGGAGTAACCCATGCTGGTCGAGAAATGGGTTCAGATTGAGTAGCGTGCTGGATGATGGCAGGGGTCGCCCTTCACCCAGGGCCCGTATCTCCGCGAGGTATTCCCGCCGCTGAGAGGTCCGAATCAAGGCGCGCTCGGCGGAAAGAAGTTCGTCATTGGTGAGGCGAACCGTGGAAGGCGTCGAAATCCTCTTGGTGGCGAAGCGTAGGATGTACGCGATGACTCGTAATGCCCTACCATAATTCGAGAAACGTTCGCTGACGTCCTCGAGTAGGGTGGTCGCGGTGGTGTGGCACTGGACCCGTTGCTCCAGCTGGGTGTCTGGGAGTTCGTTATGGGGAGTTGGCCAATACTCGGGGGGCTCGCTGGAGCCAGTCCGGCCCATGCCACCAGAGGCTGCTGGCCGATAACTCGGCCGCGGAGACTCCACGGCTCGCCAGATCAGCGGGGTTGTCCTCGGAGCGCACATGTGACCAGCTTTGGCCACTGGTGCTTTCGGAGATCCTGGATACCCGATTGGCCACGAAGGTGGACCAACTGCACGGGGGTTTATTGAGCCAAGCCAACACGATGGTAGAGTCGGTCCAAAACTGGGAGGTTGCAGGTGGGATTGGGAGTTCAGGAACGATCGACGCCCAGAGATCGGCTAGCAGAACCGCTCCGCACAACTCCAGCCGAGGCAGCGAGACTGTTTTGACTGGAGCTACACGGGTCTTAGCCGTTAATAAATGGACGTCTACTTGATCGCCGTACCGAACCCGCACATATAGGGCCGCTCCATACGCTTTCTGTGACGCGTCACAGAAGCCATGAAGCTCCCACGAGAGCTTATCGCTGGTGTTTAGCCAACGGGGAATGCGGAGTCGACTGAGGCCTGGGTAATCCTGCAGGAATTCGTGCCATTGCTGCAGCAGGAGAGGCGGCAGAACATCATCCCAGCCCAGTTCGGTAAGCCAGATTTGCTGCATGAATATCTTCGCTCGGATGACAAATGGGGCTAGCCAACCAGCGGGGTCAAAGAGTTTAGCGATATGGGACAGAACCTGCCTCTTGGAGATCGACTCCTTCAAGGGGGGGTCCGCTACGGTGAAGAAGAAGACGTCCTCAGCAGCTTGCCAGCGAATGCCCAAGGTTTTTGCAGTGCTCGCGTCTTCCAGCTCGAGAAAGCCCTCTCGCAGCAGGTGCTCTCTCGGAATGGCTTGAAGTACTTCCTTCTTATTGGAAGTCCACTTCCGAAGCGGGAAGCCCGCAGATTGGAGGGCCGCTTGAAGCTCTCGTATGGCGAGACGGGCGTCGGCTTCAGTGTGAGCGCCGGCAAGGACATCATCAACATACATGTAGTTCCGAAGGATTTCGCTCGCCTGAGGATACATCGCTTGCACGTCTTGTGCCAGTTGTAAAAGGACTCGGATCGCCAAGAATGGCGCGCAGTTAACCCCAAACGTGACAGTTTGTAACTCGTAATCCTGAATATTGCCGCAGCGGTCTCGGTAGAGGATCCGCTGAAAGGGGGTATGCCTGGGGTCGACTCGGATTTGTCGATACATCTGCGTTATGTCGGCGTTGAAAACGAATTGAAAGAACCGCCATTTCAGTACCTGAAGCGTGAGGTCGGCCTGAAGAGTGGGACCGGTGTGCAAGACATCGTTGAGGCTGACGCCTTGTGTGGAGGGGCTCGACGCGTTAAATACCACGCGTACCTTAGTGGTGGTGCTATCGGGCTTAAACACCGCATGATGGGGGAGATAGAAGTTTTTCCCATCTTGAGGCGGCGTCACCCGAATCATATGACCCAATTCCTAGTACTCTTGAATAATAGCATCGTACTGCGTTTTTAGGACGGGATCCTTGAGAAGGCGTGCTTCATTCCGCAGGAATTGAGCCAGCGCGATCGGTCTTGAGTGGCCCAAGTCAACGCTATTCGGACCTTTGAACGGTAGGGACACAACATATCGGCCGTCCTTTCCCCTTTGGGTGGTCTCCTGGAAGTTCCGCTCGCAGAATGCGTCATCCTCCTTTTCCGGCTTTTTGCGGGAAAGATCACCTTCCTTACCGTCCCAAAACTTGGGGACAGGTGTACCGGACAGTACATTTATTACCCCACAAGTTTTGTTTCGACCAGGGCGGAGACCTCAATCTTGTTCAATCTGTCACACGGGGGAGACAGCATTAGCAGACACACCTTGTCGGCGCAGCCAGCCCATGCCAGTAACCGCTGCGTCTACTGGGTAGAAGGGGGCCTGGACCATGCTGAAGACACGCTCGGAGAGAAAAGTTGAATCGGCCCCCCGAGTCGATCAACGCCCGAATATGATGATCCACACCACGATGGTGCAGTGCCTAAAAGGCCTCTGCCTGGGGTAGATGCAAAATAAGTTGAGCATTTGTGAGCAGGTTGCTCGTGGACGGACGCTCTGTGGCGCTGGATGGTGGGACTTGCGCAGCGGATGGCGAGGGCACGGAGTTATCAGTAGGATGCAACAGCGTATGATGACGTTCCTTGCAGGTATGACAATTATGCGCACTGGAGCAGCCCTTCACTTGATGACCGCGGGCAAAATAGTTCAGACAAAGTCCCTGCTGTCTAATGGTTTCCAGTCGCCCGAACAGGCATATCAAGAAAACTAGGGCTGAGCCGTATTGGGTGATTCTCCCGATGGCACAGCTTGCAAGACGCCGGTTTGAGCTGAGCTTTCGCTGGAAACGCTTGGACCTTCATCGTTGCAGAGGATTTGCGGGGACCAATGGGGATGGCTTGGACACTTGGGGCCGACTTATGTTCTTCGGTGGCATCCAGGACACGATACCGATCGGTAAGAAATTGGTTCAAATCGGACCACGTTGAGACGACAGTCTTATTGGGCACTGATTGCTCCCAATACTAGTGCAGATGGCGATAAGTAAGACATCCCAATTCTCAGTACTAACACCCGAACGGTCAAGTGCGGTAAGACACCCTTGAAACGCGGTCTGCAGCTCTCGCAAGGATTTGCCCGACTCTTGTGCCACCGCGGGAATCTGAAGGAGTTGTCTGGCTTGAGTCATGACAAGCAGACGGCTATTTTCGTACCGTGCGGTGAGGTTCTCCCACGCGGCCTGGAAACCCTTATTCGTCAGGGGGACTTAGCCACGATGGTTCTCGCTTCCCCTCGCGTCTTGGCGTTCAAGTGATAGAGCTTCTCCACTTGTGACAAATACGGATTGGCGATATAAATGGCGCCGAACAAATCGCGGAATGTGGGCCATGCTAGGCTGTCGCCATCAAATGTCTCTACCTCACACGGAGGAACTCTATGCCCCGGTGGCCCCGACGGAGCGGTTGGCTGACGCCTAAGAGTCGTCATCTGTGCCGAGAGCTGTTCGATGCGTTCTCCGAACAACGTCCCACATCGCACATACGCCGCGTAAGCGGATTCGTGCTTCGCCTTGATGTGGCTAATGTTTGCCAAGCTTTCCTCGTCGGCTTGGATTGTCAAGGCCTTGTGACAACGGGAGTATTCCATCTCGACAGTTCACCAAAGGGATTTGAGCTGCTCTAAGTGCATTTTAATGGAAAACAAGGGCACTTCAGAAGTTAGAGCTTCACTCTCGCGAGCTTCAAACAGAGTCAATGCGTCGCACGCTAGAACGAAATCGGAGAGGGACATTCTGGAGTGTTCTCTACGCTGTTGTGATACGGATCGGGTGACGGGAGCGTCAGAACAGTGCGTCACAACAACGTGCGGAATCTGGGTCTGGGTTGAAAGCTTGGAACGACCTTTGTGTTCCTCGAGTCTTTAACCGAGAATCTGCGACCCTCAGGTAAGCTGGACGAAGACGGACGGGACCTTGGGGATTCGCTGCGGCTGCGAACTGACGAGAACTTGCGCGAAATATCCGTACGCTTCACGGTCACCGGAGTTGTCGGAGGCCGAACCTTCTCCGGAGTTGCAGAGGGAGACGAAAGACTGTTGGACTTCAGCGCAGTCTTGGACGGCTCCGTGGACATACTCAGGGGACGACCTTACCGACGAACACCGCGTTTGTGCGCGTCCCTTTTTTTTTTTTTTTTGGAAGTGAGAAGTGGACTGTATGGGGACGCAAACTTCCTCACTGTGCACCGCAGAATTGCGGAGAATTTTCTCGCGTGTGGCTCGGAAACGAAGCCCCTTTAATGGGATAGATGCGGAATAATATACGAACGCACGAATGCGGATTGAAAATTACCATGGGAGTACGTATAAAACAAAACACGGATGAAATATATAAATAAAGATGTATAGGCTAAAAAGAAAATACGTTTTTATATAAATCTGGATTATATATATAGTGCGCGAATAATGGCCGGAATAAATTGTATATATAATTTATAAATATGGACGGATATATAAATATGGGCCCGATAGTGCTGGAAAAAATATATATATATGTATTTATTTAGAAATATGGGCGGATATATATATGAGCGCAAAAGGCTGGCTGGCCGGAAAAAAATATATATATAGTTTTTAAATATGAACGGATATATAAATATGGGCCCGATAGTGCTGGAAAAAATATATGTGTTTATTTATAAATATGGGGGATATATATATGAGCGCAAAATACTGGCCGAAAAAAATGTATATATAATTTATAAATATGGACGGATATATAAATATGGGCCCGATAGTTCTGGAAAAATATATATGTATTCATTTATAAATATGGGCGGATATATAAATATGGACCCGATAGTGCTGGAAAAAAATATATATGTATTTATTTATAAATATGGGCGGATATATATATGAGCGCAAAAAGTTGGCCGGAAAAATTATATAAATAATTTATAAATATGGACGGATATATAAATGTGGGCACGATAGTGCTGGAAAAAATATATATGTATTATTTTATAAATATGGGCGGATATATAATTAGGCGAAAAAGGAGAATCGGAAATAATGTGATTTGAATTTGGCGCGCTTGAGCCGCCTATCGATATCACGACTCGACTCACCACTCCCCCCCCCGGAAAAAAGCTGTCGGCCGCTTTTTTTTTTTTTGGTTTTTGATTTTGTTGTTTAATTATGTTAATAATTTTTGTGGTTGTGCAGAAAAACCAAGAACAAAAGAACGCTTTTAAACACGCAGTGTTGTGCGCAAACAAAACAACCGATCAATGCATATGGACAGATGCTTTGATCTATGTATGTACGTACATGCATAAGTACACAGGTGAGTATATAGAAATAGTATGCACACGCTTGTTCACAACAACAAAAAACGTAAGTAATTGTAATTTAATTGGATGTGGGGTTGTGTTAAGTCAATGCGCGACACCGAAATGTATTATGTGTTGTGGATATGTACATATGTATGTGCAATGTATGACTATGTAAGCATATACATATGTGTATGCCATTAGCAACACTTCCTATAACAGCCGACCCAAGAGGTCTACACTCCACATTAATGTAAACATAAACAATACCATTCCATTAAACATAGAGTGTCACAAGATAAGTGACAGTTCCCTAAACATAGAGTGTCACAAGATAAGTGACAGTTTCCCTAAACATAGAGTGTCACAAGAAAAGTGACCAGAAGAAAACATTATAAACACTTAGATGTAAGCCAAACCAGAATATGATTTTATTCAATAAAGCAGTCTTGATTTAACACTCAACCAGAACAGACTCAATCTTAATTGGCGCAGTCGGTACTCGAGTTCACAGCTAAAATATTGTGGAAACTTTGAACGCAATCAAAGATAACGAAACAATATAATACTGTGGAAAACAAAACATTTAGTGACAAAATAAAATATATATATTGTGGAAACCTTGGAGAAAATCTAGGCCAACGAAACAATATAATATTATAAAAACATTTTGTGACAAATAACGAAACAATATAATATTGTAAAAACACTTTGTGCAAACAAACAGAATTATTGTGGAAACTTAAAAAAAAAAAAAAAAGTTAACGAAACAATAAAACATACACCATTAAAATGGCACAAATTAACGAAATACAACAATGCATTCAAATGCTAACATCAATAATAATATCCAATCAAGAGATGCATTCTAATCCAACAACAAGGGAGAGAAACAGCATCGAGAAGGAAACAAGGTACTTGCCGGTGTTCACTGGACAGGAGGGAACGTTACATGGCTTCATTTCGGCAGTCAACCAAATCATGGAGGAGTATGATGATAACGACCAGGTCTTCACTGTTATATTCAACACCAAAATTCAAGGTCAGGCAAGAACTATGCTTAATATTAACCCCCCTACATCTTGGGCTGATTGCAAAACTCGTCTTCGACATCATTATCGCCCAAGAACGGATCAAATGGGTCTAACCAGAAAAATTAATAACTTAAGGGTAACTACCGTTCGAGATCTTGATTTTAAAGTAAGAGCAATTGTTGAGGAAATTACTGATTTTTCGGTCTTTGAAAACAATAGCAGATTAGTTGACATATTAAGTGGTCTCTTAATTCAAAGAGTAAAAGAATTATCTTGTGGTCCAATGGCCATTGCCTTAATGAATAAAACAACATTAACAGATATAAGAATTGAACTTGCAAATTATATTGGTCTGAATTATGGAAATTTAAATAAAAAACTATTATTAACCAAAAATGACAATGACCATAGTACATATAACAAACAGACAACCAATAAAAATACAAACCAAAATACTGAACAGAGTCAAAATGTAAAACAGTCTCAAAATCCCAATAGACAACAGAGTCAAAATATTAGACAGTATCAAAATCCGAATAGACAACAGAGTCAGAACGTAAGACAAAATCAAAATTATCAGCAACCACAAAATTATCAGCAACCACCAGCAGAAGCAATGAGTGTAGATAATATAAATGAGGAAGTAGTAAACAGCACAGATAATCAAGAGTTTTTTACCAACTAGCCTCGGATGAAAAAAAAATTTTTATAAAAGGAACAATAGAGGAAGATACTTATATTATTTTGGTAGATACAGGATCAACCATAAGCATTTTAAACACAACTAATGTACATAATTCCAAATACAAAATAATTGAAAAATATTCAAAAACCATACATACGATAAAGGGAAAAATAGAAAGTGACAGTTACTTAGTGAAAACAAAAGTGCCAAGGGAGTTTAAATATATAAATTATGCAAGAACAAAATGGGTGGCTATGCCCCTGGAAAAATCATATGATTTTCTATTGGGCATGGACTTCATTCAAAGGAATTTTGCAAATATTGATTTTCAAAACAAAATTATTAAACTTAACAATGGGGTCGAAATTCCATTCCTTTCCAAACAATCAGAAGATGTTTGCGTAATGGAAGTAAGTGAAATTGATGATCTTAAGTTAAAAGAACTCAATACTGAGGAAGAACAAATAATAAGAAAGCTTTCAAAAAAGTACGAAAAGTTATGTTTCAAAGAAGGGGATCACTTAACCAATACTAACACTATAGTTCATAGCATAAAAACTACTACAGACCAACCTATTAATTCAAAACTCTATCGGGTCTCCCAAAATATGAAGAAGAAATAAAGAAACAAATAATTTACATGGAAAACAATGGAATTATAAGAAAAAGCAAAAGCAAATATAGTTCTCCAATATGTGTCATACCTAAAAAAAGAGATAGCTCTGGAATTCAAAAGTATCGTATTTGTGTAGACTATAGGCGTTTAAACCAAGTAACCGTTCCAGATAAGTACCCAATACCTATCATGGACGCTGTATTAGACAAACTCGGTAAAGCTCAATATTTTACTACATTAGATTTAGCAAAAGGCTATCACCAAATTTTAATGGCAGAAGAAGATATAGAGAAAACAGCATTCATTTCACCAATGGGTTTATATGAATATGTTAGAATGCCTTTTGGGTTAAAAATGCCCCAGCCACATTTCAACGTTTAATGAATGAAATACTGAGGGATTATATAAACAAAAATTGTGTTGTATACATGGACGATATTTTGATATTTTCAACAACACTTGAGGAACATAAGATTGCTTTGGAGAACATTTTCAAAGTACTTAGAAAGCATAACTTAAAAATTCAACCAGACAAATGTTCCTTCATGAAACAATATACTGAATATTTAGGACACATTCTCACAAAGGAAGGGATTAAACCCAATCCACATAAAATAGAAGCAATAAAAGCAATGCAGCTACCTAAAACAGAAAAGCAATTGAAAGGATTTCTTGGTATGACAGGATTTTACAGAAAATTTATTAAGGACTATGCCAAAATAGCTTACCCAATGATCAGATATTTACAAAAAGGCACACAAATTAATACAAATGACCCACAGTTTATAGATGCCTTTGAAAACCTTAAAACACTTATAAGCTCACATCCAATCTTAAAATATCCAGAGTTTGATAAACCATTTACCATTACAACAGATGCCAGTGACTTCGCAATAGGTGCAGTATTGTCTCAACAAGAGCAACCAGTTGCATTCCTTTCAAGAACTTTAAATAAACATGAAAAAAATTACAGTACAATTGATAAAGAATTTTTATCCATTATACATGCAGTAAACTATTTTAGACACTATTTGATAGGTAATAAATTCCAAATTAGAACAGATCATGCTCCGATAAAATATCTAAACTCAAAATACAAAGGGAAAGAAATGACAGCAAGACACCAAAGATGGATTTTAAAATTACAAGAATTCGATTATGACATAATATATTTGAAAGGAAAAGACAATAAAGTGGCAGACTTTTTAAGTAGACAGGAAACAGCTGAACTAATAAACAAGGATAAAACAAATGAGTCAAACTTTGAACTATCAGATACACAGCATTCAGCAGAGGAAGGAGGATTTACAAATTTCTATATAAAAGACGATATTGTAAACAAATATAAAACTCAGATAATAGTAACTTATACAACAACGGACAATATTAATATTCAGCATGGTAGAAAAATAATAGAAGTAAGCCCAGCAGAAACAGAAATTGAAATCGAAATCAAAATGCAAAATAATATAAATAAAGGAACAGTAGGAATTTTTTCAGAAGTTCCAGACTCAGAATATTATAAGATACAATGTATCTTAATGAACATTTTTTCACACTGTAATAATATAAAATTTTTTAAATGTACTAAGAGAGCTCAGGAAATTTCAAGCGAGGAAGAGTTACACAAACAAATAGCTATTTACCACACCAAAGATTCATTACATAGCGGAATAAATGAAGCTTTTAATTCGTTAAAGAACAAAATATATTTTCCAAAGCTAAGAGACCATATTCAGTTGATAATTTCAAATTGTAAAAAATGTAAGGAAATTAAATATGACAGAAAACCAATCAAACCTAAGTTTCAATTCACAGAAACACCGGATGTTAAAAATCAAATTATACATTTAGACATATTTCATATAAAACATAAATCGTTTGTTACAATCATAGACAAGCTCACAAAATTCGCAGTCGCTTATAATATAACAGATAGAAACTGGAAAACTAAAATGGAAATTATGATTGAACACTTTGCCAAATTCAATAAGCCACATAAAATAATAATGGATAATGAATTTCGATCAGAACAGATAAAACAATACTTAAACCAAGAACAAATAGAAATCCATTATACAAAGCCAAATTCACATACAGGAAATGCAGACATAGAAAGACTACATTCTACTCTCATTGAAATAATAGCAGGAATAGATGATGATTTATCAATTTCATCCAAAATGCAATTAGCAATAACAGCTTATAATAACCGTTATCACTCTACAATAAAATGTACACCAAATTATGCAAAAAACATAGAAGATGAGGAAAAACTAAAAAACACTATTATCAAGCACAAAGAAAAAAATTTTAAGCAAACAAAATAATACAAGAGAAGATTATGAGGAGGAAAGACAGGAAGGACCAATTAAAAACTATAAACGAGTTAGGCATAAGGATGAACCTTATTTTAGAATTACAACATTAAATAATATTCATCCATGTAATATAAAAAAGACCGTCAAAGCAGGAAAAAATTAATTTCCAACAAAATACAGATTGACATCCTTGAAACAAAAAATTTTTTTTTTCTCTTATCCTCAGATTTTCATAATTTTTTACGTTATAATGTGTGTTCAAGGCAGATTACAAATTGAACCAATTCAATCAAATGCAGGATATGCACCTATACAAACTTATTCCACGGAAATAGTTAATGAAACAGTAATTATACTACACATTATTAATATCGACCCTTTAAATATTATAATAAATCAAATGGAGACAAACATTAAACATTTTAACATCACAGGAAAAAAGGAGCTATTAGCCGAAATAAATCTAATTAGAGCTAAAATAAAATCCATAACCCCAAACAACAGAATAAAAAGAGGAATGTTAAATATTGTAGGAACAACATACAAATGGCTTTTTGGAATTATGGATGATGAAGATAGAACAGATATTTTAGATCACCTTAACAATATTGACCAAAACAACCATAATATTATACAAGACATGAACCAACAAATTGTTATAAATACACATTTTAATAAAACAATACACAACTTAGCAGAAACAATTAAACAAGACAGAACAATAATCAAGGACATACTTACAAGCATGGACAATCAAAATCAAGAAATAGAAATGAAAATACTTCATAATGACCAAATGGGGAAATTAAAAAATATAGAATTCAAAATAAATTATATTCAGGAAAACATAGCATCAGCAAAAAATAATATAATCGTACCAGAAATTTTATCAGAAGAGGAAATAAATAAATTTGACATTGATTTTTATAAATTAAAGCTAATCCGTATGGGCATTTTAAAATATAAGAATAATTGCATCATAATCGCAATTAAAATCCCAAAATCATTTATAACCATAGATGTCAAGTTAATTATTCCTATACCAAATATAGATTATATACAAATAGACCAAGAAAATCAGTTAATTGTAGAAATAAATAATAAAACATTTACATATGAACCCAACAAAATTTTAAAAGAATTAAAATTAAGTAAAAGTTGTACCATTAATAATAATTGCAAATTTATATTCAACAATATAACGAGTATCGAAGAAATTGACGATGATACAATTATAATCAAAAATGCCAAGAATACAAAAATATATCAAAATTGCGATAAAAGAAATATTATACTTAAGGGAAGTAACTTAATTCAATTCGGTAACTGTAAAATTCAAATTCTAAATGAAATATTTTTTAACGAAAAAACAGAATTTCACGAAAAATTTTTTTATCCAACAGAACTATTGAATCAAACCTATAAAAACACAATTAACTTTGATCATGTAACAATAGATAATTTTGACAATTTAAAAGAAATCACAGAACTTAAATACGAAAAGAAAATGACAAATGGCATATTTTTAACACTTTTTATTATTATTATTATATGTTTATCCATTTATATACATATATACTGTAAAAAGAAAAATATAAACATTAATGTAAACAGAATTCAGGAGAATTCATACTCTCAGAGGGGAGGAGTTATGCCATTAGCAACACTTCCTATAACAGCCGACCCAAGAGGTCTACACTCCACATTAATGTAAACATAAACAATACCATTCCATTAAACATAGAGTGTCACAAGATAAGTGACAAGTTCCCTAAACATAGAGTGTCACAAGATAAGTGACAGTTTCCCTAAACATAGAGTGTCACAAGAAAAGTGACCAGAAGAAAACATTATAAACACTTAGATGTAAGCCAAACCAGAATATGATTTTATTCAATAAAGCAGTCTTGATTTAACACTCAACCAGAACAGACTCAATCTTAATTCGTGTCACCACTACCTCCGAAAACAGCTGTCGGCCGCTGTTTATATATTTGGTTTTTGATTTTGTTGTTTAATTATGTTAATAATTTTTTTGTGGTTGTGCGGAAAAACCAAGAACAAAAGAACGCTTTTGCACACCGCGATTGTTGTGCGCGAAGGCAAACAAAACAAACGATCAATGCATATGGACAAATGCTTTGATCTATGTATGTACGTACATGCATAAGTACACAGGTGAGTATATAGATATGTATGCACACGCGTTGTTCACAACAACAAAAAAACGTAGGTAATTGTAATTTAATTGGATGTGGGGTTGTGTTAAATCAATGCGCGACACCGAAATGTATTATGTGTTGTGGATATGTACATATGTATGTGCAATGTATGACTATGTAAGCATGTATGTATGTACGTATGTAAGCAAGTGCACCGGTATCCAAAGACGCGCGTGAGGAAATTAATTTCGCACCTAATTCGAACGGGCAGGAAATCGCGGTGCTTACGTTAAGTGCTATTTTAAAAAGAATATTTTTTTTTTTTTTTGCCTTTTGTGTCGTGGTAAATGTGCGAAGGGATTATATGTATATGGATATGTACAAATGCGCGTACATCAACAGGTGACCATGTATGTATGTACGTACTACGTAGATACGCGCGTGCGGAAATAAGTTTGGCATTAAAAATAATTGTTCCAACACATAAGAAAACGCGGTGAACACTTTGATTATTATTTTTTCCTATTTTTTATAAAACTTTAATATTTTTTTTGTTTTTTAAACTTTTACGCGGATTTGGCAAACAGCTGTGGAAATTACATGTACATGTGAATGCATATGTAAAAAAAAAAACAGAGGGCCCGAGGCTAACTTTGACCGCGTCAAAGTTTGTATACCCTTGCAACTTTTTTGGTAACTCTTTCCTTACCTATTAGCCATCAATGTGGAAGAACGTTTTATCTAAAAAGGCTTAAGCTTGAGAAAGAAAAGGCCTACAATCATAGGAAATAACAAAGAAATTGATCAAAGTCACTGTTTTCCACCGATCGTTCCTATGGGAGCTATATGATATAGTCACCCGATCTTTATCAAATTCGGCACAGTCATTAACATATATATTAAATTAAGAAATGTTTAATTTAAAAGCAATTGCGTTAAAAGTAACGAAGTTATTTACAAAAGTCACTGTTTTCGACCGATTGTTCCTATGGGAGCTATATGATATAGTCACCTGATCTTGATCAAATTTGGCATAGTCGCTTATAGGCGTAGTAAACTCTCTAATATTAAGTTTCACGACAATAGCTCAGAAAATAACGAAGGTATTGAGAAAGTCAATGTTCGTGACTTGGCCGTTTGTATGGGAGCTATATTATATAGTCACCCGATCTTGATCAAATTTGGCATATTCGCTTATAGGCGTAGTAAACTCTCTAATATTAAGTTTCACGACAATAGCTCAGAAAATAACGAAGTTATTGAGAAAGTCACTGTTCGTGACTTGGCCGTTTGTATGGGAGCTATATGTTATAGTCACCCGATCTTGATCAAATTTGGCATAGTCGCTTATAGGCGTAGTAAACTCTCTAATATTAAGTTTCACGACAATAGCTCAGAAAATAACGAAGGTATTGAGAAAGTCAATGTTCGTGACTTGGCCGTTTGTATGGGAGCTATATTATATAGTCACCCGATCTTGATCAAATTTGGCATAGTCGCTTATAGGCGTAGTAAACTCTCTAATATTAAGTTTCACGACAATAGCTCAAAAAATAACGAAGTTATTGAGAAAGTCACTGTTCGTGACTTGGCCGTTTGAATGGAAGCTATATGATATAGTCACCCGATCTTGATCAAATTTGGCATAGTCGCTTATAGGCGTAGTAAACTCTCTAATATTAAGTTTCACGATAATAGCATAGAAAATAACGAAGTTATTGAGAAAAGTCACTGTTCGTGACTTTGGGGTTTGTATGGGAGCTATATGATATAGTGGTCCGATCCGGCTGAATCCGAGATATACAACGCCTGCAGTATATACAAGCCTACGTGCAAAATTTCAGCTCTGTAGCTCTTACGGTCTAGGAGGAGTTTGCGTTGATCCAGACGGACGGACGGACGGACGGACATGGCTAGTTGAACTCGTCTCGTCGTGATGAGCAAGAATATATATACTTTGTATGGTCGGAGATGCTTCGTTCTATGTGTTGCACACTTCTGACCAAAATTAATATACCCTTTTTGCAAGGGTATAAAAAGGTGGATTTGGACAAGTGCGAGGAAAAAACATAAATAAAAATGGATGATTATCCGAGATTTCAGTACTGTACCAAAGTCAAAGAAACTGTATTTTTCGGAATGCAAAACGAGAACGTTGGACAATCACGCTAAGGATTAGGAACTACCATGTAACCTTGGAACAGGTCAGGTATGGATGTACATACAATATGTAAAAGTGTGTAGGTCGCTATGGAGAAGCGGGAAAACCTCACACTTTTATTAGTATGTAAATGAAATGAATAATGAAATTTTGTACTTATCAGGAATTCCGCCGATGCAAGCTGGAGGAGCGGAAGGATATCCGGCTCAAAGGACCAATGTTCGTGGAGGGGCGGAAGGACCCAAATAATATACAAGTAGTTGGCGGGTGCCAATTTCTTCTGGATATGGTGAGCGAGTGGTGAATTAATAACGCGCGATAACTTCGGTTAAACAAACTTATGCTTTATTAAATATTCACAGGGAGCCCGACACACACGAAATGGTTCGGGTTGAAAAAAATGACAAATCGTAAAAGAAAAAGAATCAGGAAAAAGCACGGGTGTTCGGGTGAAAAGCTCGATTCAGAATCAATGGCGCTGCCCATTGGAAAAACCAAGTCACTCCTCCTGGTGTGACCGTAGATGCCGAGGATTAAAAAACCCTCCTCACTCCCTCACCGCTCACTGCTCTTCGCCGCTCACTGCTGTTCACCCGGTGGCGTGAACAGGATCGTTACCACATATATTCCTGAGTCATCAAGCCGACTTGTTTTGTTGAAATTTTCTTCACATTCATTAGCTTCTATGTCATCTTTTTCGTCTGCCTCCAACTCCCAAAAACGCTCTATATCTGTAACGTCTATTGTTGTCTCCTTTTGACTTGGTACATCCAGACACGATCCAACCAAATTGAGTATTTTGGCCTAGCAACCCATCAATCTTGGCAACTCCATTTTTTAAGATATGGGTATACACGTCTACCCCCATTATCATTACCATTTTGTCATATCCACGTTT
>NW_027173051.1:0-1563 GCF_018151085.1 Drosophila tropicalis | reverse complement strand
GAACGCCACCGCCTATACGAGAAATCCGGTCACGTCTGAATATAGAAAAGTTTGTGGAAAAAACCGATGCATCAGCAATATCAATTATTACCTGTCAAATAGTGTCTAAAATAGTTTACTGCATGTATAATGGATAAAAATTCTTTATCAATTGTACTGTAATTTTTTTCGTGTTTATTTAAAGTTCTTGAAAGGAATGCAACTGGTTGCTCTTGTTGAGACAATGCTGCACCTATTGCGAAGTCACTGGCATCTGTTGTAATGGTAAATGGTTTATCCAAACTCTGGATATTTTAAGATTGGATGTGAGCTTATAAGTGTTTTAAGGTTTTCAAAGGCATCTATAAACTGTGGGTCATTTGTATTAATTTGTGTGCCTTTTTGTAAATATCTGATCATTGGGTAAGCTATTTTGGAATAGTCCTTAATAAATTTTCTGTAAAATCCTGTCATACCAAGAAATCCTTTCAATTGCTTTTCTTTCTTTTAGGTAGCTGCATTGCTTTTATTGCTTCTATTTTATGTGGATTGGGTTTAATCCCTTCCTTTGTGAGAATGTGTCCTAAATATTCAGTATATTGTTTCATGAAGGAACATTTGTCTGGTTGAAGGTATAAGTTATGATTTCTAAGTATTTTGAAAATGTTTTCTAAAGCAATCTTATGTTCCTGAAGTGTTGTTGAAAATATCAAAATATCGTCCATGTATACAACACAACTTTTGTTTATATAATCCCTCAGTATTTCATTCATTAAACGTTGAAATGTGGCTGGTGCATTTTTAACTTAAAAAAAGCATTCTAACATATTCATATAAACCCATTGGTGAAATGAATGCTGTTTTCTCTATATCTTCTTCTGCCATTAAAATTTGGTGATAGCCTTTTGCTAAATCTAATGTAGTAAAATATTGGGCTTTACCGAATTTGTCCTAATACAGCGTCCATGATAGGTATTGGGTACTTATCTGGAACGGTTACTTGGTTTAAACGCCTATAGTCTACACAAATACGATACTTTTGAATTCAGAGCTATCTCTTTTTTAGGTATGACACATATTGGAGAACTATATTTGCTTTTGCTTTTCTTATAATTCCATTGTTTTCCATGTAAATTATTTGTTTCTTTATTTCTTCTTCATTATTGTTTGGGAGACCGATAGAGTTTTTGAATTAATAGGTTGGTCTGTAGTAGTTTTTATGCTATGAACTATAGTGTTAGTATTGGTTAAGTGATCCCCTTCTTTGAAACATAACTTTTCGTACTTTTGAAAGATTTCTTATTATTTGTTCTTCCTCAGTATTGAGTTCTTTTTTTTTTTTAACTTAAGATCATCAATTTCACTTACTTCCATTACGCAAACATCTTCTGATTGTTTGGAAAGGAATGGAATTTCCACCGACCCCATTGTTAAGTTTAATAATTTTGTTTTGAAAATCAATATTTGCAAAATTCCTTTGAATGAAGTCATGCCCAATGAAAATCATATGATTTTTCAGGGGCATAGCCACCCATTTTGTTCTTCTCATAATTTATATATTTATTAAAATAATAGGTACCGTTG
>NW_027173050.1:0-2427 GCF_018151085.1 Drosophila tropicalis | reverse complement strand
ATACCACTAAGTTAATCAACTAGCTATCTAACGCGAACTCCTCCCAATGTATGATGTCTAGCTCTAGTATGGCTTAGATGTTGGCTGCCATTATGCATCTATACCCTCCCGTCCATGGCCAATAACAAAAGACAAAAATTATGATATGTTAAAGGACCCCAAATGCACATTCTATTTCATCATTTTTATATAATCATGTTGTGGGAACTTAAACTTCTATTCAAAATACATTTTTCTTATTTACTTATTCTTCAAAAACAATTTCATTCGCAAAAGGCATTTTCTTTCTATTCACCGCATATAAATTCTCCTGTTACATTACTTAAACCTACGCTTCATTATTAACTATTGTATTACATGTTTTTGTTGTTTTCTTTATTATTTTTTTTTTTTAATGATTACTGTAAACTATATAAACGAAAAGATTTTACCCCGCATCTAGTCGTGATGCAGACTGATGCAATAAAATATTTAAAATTTTTTACAAGGTTATTCAAAAAAATTAATTGCGACACCGAATGATTGATAGCACTTATATCTTTTATAATTTTAATTTAATTGATTCAAAATTTCATAATCATTCGTAAGTGTAGTTTGTATGTGAGGTAAAGGCAAATAAAATTTAGAATGCATAAAACAAATAAAAGAAAACAATAATAGCGAGTGAGCAGCATAACATAGGTATATGTGATCGTCAAACCTTTTTTTCTTTTGCACTTTAATCTTAATCACCATATGTTATGCGCTCTAGCGGTAAAAAGGTAAAAGTGATAAAAGAATACACTTACGTTTTGGAAAGTCCACCGATGACGGCCTTCAGCAGCTGGATCATGTGTTTGTTTTGGATGTTTTTAAATATACTTTTTATTGTTTTGTTTTAACGAATTATACGATTCCATTAGTGTTTTAATTGCTTAATACCGCCACACAAACGCATAAACGCATAAAAAAATTGACTCTGACATAGGTGCGCTGAAAAAGGGTATCTTTCTATCCGTTATAGAATTGACACTTTTAATTTTAATAAATTAATTTTCGTTTCTTCTGCAATTACAATTATTTTCGTTTACAACCCCGACAGCTAAAATTAATATTTTTTTTCCAACAATTTTTGAAACTGAGTAATTTTCTGTATGACCACATTATAATTTTATCTCCTTTTACACACAACTTTTCGCCTTGTGACAGCTAACATTCAAACTGGCCAAACTTTGACGTCACTGTTGACTGATGTTTAACACCAGCGATTTTTTTTTTCTCCTTCTGTAGCGTTTGATTCCCTTGTATTCTCAAAGCCTTCCCTTTATGAAGTTAGCTGCGGTTACGCTGCAAAGCTTCTACAGAGATGCATTATTACTATAAACGGTTATGAATTCGCCACATATTTTTGATCGCACTCGATAGTTTGCAATAAACTCAAATATGCGTCGGATAATAAGTATTCAAATTTACACGCAACCAATAAATAATACGCATTTCCCAATTTCTTCTCAGGTCCTATTATTATAGTTCTAACTAAAATTGCTCAAGTTAAAATTTCTTTTTAAAAACTTAGGAATCGACTTCATAAAGAAATAGAACTGTCAATTAGACTTTAAGCCGTCTGAAGATTGGTTTAAAATCAGACCTGATAACCTTAAATATCCAATTTATGGACCAATAACATACAGTTCTGGCAACAGCTCAATACTGTTACCAGCAAGATCCCAAGTTATTAGAAAAATTCAATTAAATTTCCAAGAAGACAGTGTATTGATTCCAAACCAGGAAATTAAAGATTATATTTACATAGCTAGTACAATAGCAACAACAAAAAAATGCATTCATAAGACTACTTAATACTACAAATAGAGATCAAGTAGTCAATACAAATAACTTTGCATATGAATCACTTTCGAACTAGAAAGTAAAGTCAAAACTAATAATGAAACTAGAGAAAAGTGTGTATTATCTCAACTATCAAAGAACTTTCCTTCACAATTTAAGTCACAACTCTAAAGCTTATGCACCAAATATATATATATATAACAGAACCAATCACTACAAATAATTTCTACAAACAGAAACTGAGATTAAAGCATGATGAACCAGTGTATGTCAAAAATTATCGAAGTTCACACAGTCAGGTGAACGAGATACAGAAGCAAGTCGGAAAATAAAACCCAAGGAAAAGTCGAACCTTTTGTATTCTGTATAATAGCCCATGATTACTTGTCCCCAAAAAAATCATCTTCGACTTCAGATTCAAAGAAATGGCGATTAGTGATTGACTATCGTCAAATAAACAAAAAATTATTGTCCGATAAATTTCCACTCCTAGAATTGATGACATTTTAGATCAACTAGGGCGAGCAAAATATTGTTCGTCTCTTGACCTTATGTCAGGATTCCACCTAATTGAACTTGAAAAAGTTCAAGAGAACTTTT